>NC_084972.1:32594925-32638806 GCF_963691925.1 Scomber scombrus | reverse complement strand
GTCTCTCTCTCTCTCTCTCTCTTACACTCTCTCTCTCTGTCTCTCTCTCTCTCTCTCTCTCTCTCTCTCTCTCTCTCTCTCTCTCTCTCTCTCTCTCTCTCTCTCTGTCTCTCTCTCTCTCTCTCTCTCTCTCTCTTTCTCTCTGTCTCTCTCTCTCTCTCTCTCTCTCTCTCTCTCTGTCTCTCTCTCTTACACTCTCTCACTCTGTCTCTCTGTCTCTCTCTCTCTCTCTCTCTGTCTCTCTCTCTTACACTCTTACACTCTCTCACTCTGTCTCTCTGTCTCTCTCTCTTACACTCTCTCTCTCACACTCTCTCTCTCTCTCTCTCTCTCACACACACTATTGTATCTGAGACTTTCCTTGTATTAAATGAGTTTTAAGTGTTTAAACTGACAAAAATTTTAACTTTTTGTCGCATTTGAGTGACGCTAGTTCCCTGAAGTCTGAGACTAGATCTGTTTTATGATGATGCAGAAAAATAAAACACCTAAATACTTTAAAAATTAACTTTTTTTGTGTATTTCATGATGCCGTCTTCCCTCAAAAACACACACACACATACACCACAAGTCTTATATACATTATTTATTATTATCATTTTCTATTTGGGATCCTAAAAATGACACTTTTCTCATATTAAATTAGTTTTTAAGTACTTTAAATGACAAGAATTGTAACTTTTTGTTTGTATTGGAGTGGTAATTAACTAAATCTATTTTTTAAATCACTTTTTTTGATGTATTGCAATTTTTTAGGCCTTTTTTGTGTCTTTTTATAAGTAAATATTTGTTACCTGCTTTAAGTTTAGAGGCAAAAACTAATGAAATATGAAGTTTTGTGTGTCTTCAGTTCTTTGGTTTGTTCAGTTTTTAGGTTTTTTGTTTTTCATGCGTCTTTTTTCTGGTGTTTTTCAGGTTCATCCCAAACTGAACCAGATGGATCAGGATAAAGTGGCTCGTATCTACAGCGAACTCCGTAAAGAGTCCATGGTGAGTCCTCCCGACGTTAGCTGAAAGGCTGAAAAAGACGAGTTAAAAACTTCTTCTGTCAGACCAAGAAATAAATCCTATTTATACAATAAATAAATAATGTTTATTAAAAGTACAGCTGTAGATATTTAACCCTTTCTTACAAACTATTTGGGTTAAATCTCATTTTAACTGTTAAAATCAACCTAAACTACATTTCTGAAGTCTGAAATTTTAAGACTTTTTTTTTTTTACATTTTTATATTATTTATTTTTGTGCAGCTGGTGTTAAAGTTTATCGTTTAAACCATTCAAATGTTTGGATTCGTCACTTTAAGTCAATTAACAGATATAATTAGGCCTCGTAGAACCTGATAATGTAATAAAAACCTTCAAAACTCAATAAAAAATGTATTAAAACCTGATAATGTAATAAAGTGCATTTCCCAATAATGTAATAACCTCCTGTTGATGTAATAATTTATTACATCATCTCTACAGAGATTATCACATTATTGGAAAATGCACTTTATTACATTATCAGGTTTTATTACATTTTTTTTAATTTAGTTATGAGGGTTTTTTATTACATTATCAGGTTTTATTACCTTTTTTATTGAATTATGAGGGTTTTTATTACATTATCAGGCTTTATTACCTTTTTTTAGTTATGAGGGTTTTTATTACATCATCAGGTTTTATTACCTTTTTTAAAATTGAGTTATGAGGGTTTTTTATTACATTATCAGGCTCTACAGGGCTGTTATGTTATATGTATGTATTTTAAATAACATAAGATCTTAATATAGTAACTTATTTTATTATTATCATTATTATTATTATTACGTTACAAGAGGTTTTTCGTAGTAATATTATAATATGAACAATTTACAGTCGATTAATGAAGAATATCATTAAGAACATCATCAGCTGCAGCTTTACTCTACTTTACTCTTCTATATAATGTTATTTATATTTTTACTATTGTTTTTATTGCTTTTGTTCTTATTATTCTTTTTTTTATATATATATTGATGCTTTTTCTATTCTAACTCTCCACTTTGCAGCTGTAATTCTGCAGATTTCCTCCATCGTTGGATTAATAATAATAATAAATGAACATCTTATATTAACTTTAACTCTTCTTCTCTCTCTAACAGGCGACGGGCAGCATCCCCATCACCGTGCGTCACATCGAGTCGATGATCCGCATGGCCGAGGCTCACGCCAAGATTCACCTGCGGGACTACGTGGTGGAGGACGACGTGAACATGGCCATCAGAGTGATGCTGGAGAGCTTCATCGACACGCAGAAGTTCAGCGTGATGAGGAGCATGAGGAAGGTGAGTCGACGGGGTTTTATTTAATAATAAAAGATGATAATAAAAGATGAATCCAGAGCAGAGTTATTAAAGTTTAGAAATGTTCATTAGTTTTTATTTTTATTTAGTTTTTCAGTTAGATTTTTTATTTCAGTTCAGTTTGTTAGTTTAACAAGTGATTAAGTAGTTTTAATTTAGTTTAACAAGTGATTACGTAAACTAAAACTACTTAATCACATATTAAACTAAGTAAAACTAAATTAAAACTACTTAATCACTTGTTAAACTTAATAAAACTATTATGCAGCCTCTCTGCTGCCACCTGCTGGTAGGAGCCTGTTACTACAAGATTATTTTAAATCTCCAATCCAGTTTAGTTTGAGTTAGTTTTTCTTTGTTCATTGTAGTTTTTATTTAGTTTAAGTTTAGTTTCAGTTAATTAAATTATTTTTCCACATCTAGTTTTAGTCTAAACTATAATAACTCCTGATCCAGATGTTGTTTTAACTCCATTTAAACGCTCCATCTTTGTTTTTCCCGCCCAGACGTTCTCCCGCTACCTCGCCTTCCGCCGTGACAACAACGAGCTGCTGCTGTTCATCCTGAAGCAGCTGGTTGCCGAGCAGGTCGCCTACCAGAGGAACCGATACGGAGCCCAGAACGACACCATCGAGGTCCCCGAAAAAGACCTGCACGAAAAGGTAAACCACAGAAGAAGAAGAAGAAGAGATACTGAGCATGTTAGATATTAGAAAACTATGATGTCAACATTAGATCAGATTCACTAAACTATACTAGTAGGAAAACAGTCCATTCAACCTTTTTACTGTTAAATACACATATTTGCAGCTTTTATAAATGTAATAGATTACAGATTACTAGTTACTCTATTTAAAATGTAATAAGTAATGTAACTATTTCAATTACTTCATCAAAGTAATGCAACTTATTACATTTGATGACTTTTCTAATGTTCTAACCAATGTTTTCAGCTGTTAGGGTAAATATTCCCTCATCTGTCCTTCCTTCCTTCCTTCCTTCCTATTTTCTTTCCTTACTTCCTTACTTCCTTCCTTCCTATTTTCCTTCCTTCCTATTTTCTTTCCTTTCTTCCTATTTTCTTTCCTTATTTTTTTCCTATTTTCCTTCTTTCCTCCCTTCCTTCCTATTATCCTTCTTTCTTTCCTTCCTTCCTTCTTCCTATTTTCCTTCTTTCCTTCCTTCCTTCTTCCTATTTTCCTTCTTTCCTTCCTTCCTTCCTTCCTATTATCCTTCTTTCTTTCCTTCCTTCCTTCCTTCCTATTTTCCTTCTTTCTTTCCTTCCTTCCTTCCTATTTTCCTTCTTTCCTTCCTTTCTTCCTATTATCCTTCTTTCTTTCCTTCCTTCCTTCCTATTTTCCTTCCTTCCTTCCTATTTTCCTTCCTTCCTTCCTACCTACTTGACATCTGACTTCAGATGTAACCTCCTTTTGTAATCAACATTTTCATCAGTAACTAACAGATTACAGTTACATTTATATTGTAATTAAATCAGGTAAATGTAATTAGTTACTCTCCAACACTGATGATGACCCATCCTCTTCCTCTTCCTCTCCCTCTTCCTCTTCCTCCTGCAGGCGAGACAGATCAACATCCACAACCTGACGGCTTTCTACGACAGCGACATATTCCGCTCCAACAAGTTCAGCCACGACGGCAAGAAGAAGCTGATCCTGCAGCAGTTCTAAGAGCCTCTTCATCATCATCCTCCTCCTCTTCCTCATCTTCACTCTCTCCTCTAAACATGAACTAAACTTCAAGGTTGTTTGGGAGGAAAAATAAAAAGTACTTTTCTTTAGAGGGAAGAAACGCCTGGATGGACATTTATTCAACATGTGTGACGTTTTCACCCAAAAAGAAGAAAGACAGACGTCGTTATAATGATCCACAACATTTTAAGATTTAGTGGAGCTTTAAAAAGTGGTGTTGACCTAACAGGAAAAGATAAAGATGAAGGTGGTTTCCACTCAGTGCAGACAGTGGAATAAATTAAGATTGTTACCAAAATAGAAGCAAAGATATGAAATAAAGAAAAAGAAGAAACTAAGACGATTCTCTTGTGTATCTGCCCTCAGGTGGGGCTGATTGTGTAAATAAATGTACATGTTTATGTCTGTATCTCCTCTGTTAGTAGCTGCTGTTTTAAGATGGAGGATTTATTTTTCAGGCTCACTGACTTTTCTTGCTTCGTGTTTGAGTTCAGATCGATAGAAACTGGCTGGAAGTGTATCATTAAAAAAAAGTAATAATAAATAAATGAATAAATGAATAAAAACACATGTAAACTACTTAAAGAGGTAAAAAGAAATGAAGCAGTGACTGTTTCTACTGTTGGATTTGTAGGAATGTTTTTTTGATATTAAACTGTGTATTTGCTGAACATCTGTGTGTGTGTGTGTGTGTGTGTGTGTGTGTGTGTGTGTGTGTGTGTGTGTGTGTGTGTGTGTGTGTGTGTGTGTGTGTGTGTGTGTGTGTGTGTGTGTGTGTGTCTGTCTCCACAGAGACTCTTGTTCATAAAGTTTAATGAAAGCTGATCTAATTGTTCTCTGCAGTGTCGTCGCTGCTCTTTTTAAATTCCTGCTGACTGTTGGATCTTTGTGGTGTTAAATTACTGAGTGTGAAAGTTGGCCGGCTGTAGATTTTAGCAGCTAAATGTGTTTTTATTTTATTTTTTACTGTAAATAGAAAGCATGAGTTCGTCCATATTGACAAATTGGAAGCATAAGTTTTTAGTCAGAAAAAACGGATTTATTTAGACCAAAAAAATTGTCTCCAAAAATAAAAAATCTAATGTAGTTTAATCTAATTTAACACAGGAAATCATCACATGTACACAGCTACACAGGTGTGCTGTAACAACTGTCTGTTGTACAGTTTGAGGTACTTTACTGCAGTACAGTTTGAGGTACTTGTACTCTACTGTAGTACAGTTAAAGGTACTTTACTGTAGTATAGTTTAAGGTACTTGTACTCTACTGTAGTACAGTTTAAGGTACTTGTACTTTACTGTAGTATAGTTTAAGGTACTTGACTGTAGTACAGTTTGAGGTACTTGTACTTTACTGTAGTACAGTTTGAGGTACTTGACTGTAGTGCAGTTTAAGGTACTTGTACTTTACTGCAGTACAGTTTGAGGTACTTGTACTTTACTGCAGTACAGTTTGAGGTACTTGTACTTGACTGTAGTGCAGTTTAAGGTACTTGTACTTTACTGTAGTATAGTTTAAGGTACTTGTACTTTACTGTGGTACAGTTTGAGGTACTTGTGCTTGACTATAGTACAGTTTGAGGTACTTGTACTTTACTGCAGTACAGTTTGAGGTACTTGTGCTTGACTATAGTACAGTTTGAGGTACTTGTACTTTACTGTAGTGCAGTTTGAGGTACTTGTACTTGACTGTAGTACAGTTTGAGGTACTTGTACTTGACTGTAGTACAGTTTGAGGTACTTGTACTTGACTGTAGTACAGTTTGAGGTACTTCTACTTTACCGTTGTACAGTTTGAGGTACTTGTACTTTACTGTAGTACAGTTTGAGGTACTGAGGTACTTGTACTTACCGTTGTACAGTTTGAGGTATTTGTACTTTACTGTAGTACAGTTGGAGGTACTTGTGCTTTACTGCAGTACAGTTTAGAGGTACTTGTACTTTACTGCAGTACAGTTTAGAGGTACTTGTACTTTACTGTAGTACAGTTTGAGGTACTTGTACTTGACTGTAGTACAGTTTGAGGTACTTGTACTTTAATGTAGTATTTCCATGTGATGCTACTTTCTACATCTCAGAGGGAAATATTGTACTTTCTACTCAACTACATTTATTTGACAGCTTTAGTTACTTTTCAGATGCAGATTTGACTTAATGGATAATAATCCATTAAAAAAATAAAATAATAAATACAACATAAAAACATGTTAAAAAAAAAAAAAAAAACAACAACATGAATGCAACATAAGATGAAAATAAAAACCCACTTGATAACAATAATATAAACAAGTCATAAGTCATAAAGTGAAATGCAATACATAAACATGCTTAATATGCTATAATACACTATTTATTAGTGTGAGTCATGTGGTATTTTGTATTTAGGTTGAATGTTGTATAAAAATTACGAGGAGCACTTGAACGCAGCTGCAAACCGGACCTGGATTAGTCATGGATGTATTAGCAGCAAAGAGAGATGGATGCAGGACCAAACATGGAGCCGGAGCCCTCAAAATAAACCCGGGGAGGGGTGGAGGGCATCAGGGTGAAACAGTGACACCTAGCGGCCTTTGTGAGGAACTGCAGGAAGCTCCCGGTTATTTCCAGCGTCGGTGGTGCAACGGATCAGATGCTGCTCTGACTGCAGCTCCGTCCACACACACAACCTCTCTCTCCCCTCTCTTGCTCTCTCTGTCTCTCCTGACGGCCTCCATTAACATCCAGAGACCTGCCTGCAGACCTGAATCTCCCGGACCCGTCAATCAGCTCCACCGAGAGCCGAGGAGGAGCAGGAGGAGCAAGAGGAGGAGCAGGAGGAGCAAGAGGAGGGCAGCGGGGATGTTGTGCACTGCAGCAGCAGACATGGCTGGCCTGCTCCACATCACACTGATAGGTAAGTCTCTCTCTCTCTCTCTCTCTTTTTTAATATTATCATTCATCAACACCCAGCCAGCCTGCCACACTGGATCCAGCAGTGATTCAGTGTTTTTAAAAGAAGGATGCACAAATTATTTACCACAAAACACGAAACACGAGCTCCTAGAAAATAACAACAGATAAATATTTGGAGACTTTTGAACACAACACAGGAAGATAAACTCCCAACTGAGCTGCACACACATTTTAACTCCCTATAAAACATGTAAATGTGTGTTTTTAATGCTAAGCTGTGGCATTAAAATCATCATAATCAACAATAATAATAATACTAATAATGTAATATGCATTCTTCTATCTTAATGAACTGGTTCAGGTTACATTCTGCAAAGTAGATGCTCAGGCTGACTGTGTGTGGGAGGCGTGCAGTGCACTTAAATCAGAGCACACACACTGCAGTGTCTGACACACACACACACACACACACACACACACACACACACACACACACACACACACACACACACACCAGGCAGGACTTGCTGTAGGGCACCAGACATGGCACGAGGAATAACAGTCATCATCACCATCATCATCATCAACACATGAGTCAGCGTTCATTGGACTATCAGCAGTTTTGCAATGTCATAGATAATAATAGGAATATATTTAGTGAATGTGATTATTTGTGCAAACACTGGCTTGTATAGTTATAATATTTATATTAATTATTGCTATTTTCATTGTCAGTGAATCTAGTTTATATTTTTTTGGTGAGTGATTGATAGTTTAGTCTATAAAAGGTTACAAAACAGTGAAAATTGGCCGAAATTATGTGTTTAAATTGGTAAATCCAAAACATAAACATTTACAACATAAAACAGACCTGCAAAGATTAGTCGATTAATCACCAGCTATTTAGATAATCGATTAATCGTTTTGAGTAATTTTTGAAAGACAAAATGTGAATATTTCCTGGTTTCTTTACTCATATAGACAGTAATCTGAATATATTTGGATTGTGGACAAATACAGACATTTTAAGACGTTATCCTGGACTTTAGGAAACATTGATCGCCATTTTTCAACATTTTCTGACATTTCAAAGACTTAACGACTAATTAATAAATCAATTAATTGAAAATAATCGTTAGTTGCATCCCTAGAGAAGAGCAGAAAAGGCTGAAACTAGTGATTTATTTTAAAAAGATAAATAGCTTTAACAATGATTGATTATGAAAACTGTTGCTGATCATTTTCAGGATTAATTTAATAATTACAAATACTCATCATCATCACGACTTCAACATAATAATATAGTGATGATTTCTTTTTAATGCACATTTTGATGATTATCAGCAGCAGTTTATTTGGTTGTTTTGTGTGTTTTTTTGATGGTGCAGCTTCCAGCTCTTTCTGGAGTCATCTGGAGGTTAATTCCTTGTGTCTGTGAAGCTAACTGTGCAATATGTTCATGCAACAGTTTGGTTATTGATTGTAAACTCAATATAATCACCCTCAGAAGATGCTCATTAGAAAACATTTGGGAGAAATCTTCCTGCTTTTCCAATATGGAGAAAAAAAAACTAAGAAACAGGGTGAGGGAGAGGATGCCGATCTGTGTCAACAACCTCTCCACCCTTTCCATCTCTCAGTCGGTTGGGGTGAATGAAGGGATTTGGGGGAGGGTCCAAGCCGAGCATAAGCTGCTCTAAGGGGTGTTAAAGCACGGAGTGAGGCAGCTTAAGGGGCGACTCCCCCCACGAATAGACACACAATGAAAGCCACAGACTACATAATGTGGCTGAAACATGAACCTTTAAACTGGACGTTCACAACTGCTGTGTTACACATCATTGACAGAATATGAATATGAATGAATAACTCAGTTTTATTTTTCCACAGAAATATAATATAATAACAATAAGTAGAAGAAGAATAGCTGATTGATAAATTGATTAAACGATCGACAGAAGATTAGCCTGTAAGTGTTTTGAGACTAGATTAATTGTAGAAGTTCCAGCTGAATTGTGAGGATTTTCTGCTCTCATGGTTTAAATCATCATTAACTGAATATTTATACTATAACTCACAAAGCTAACACAATTAAACTGAATTTCAGTGTCATGTTAGGAACAAAGGGGAAAATATAGACGAGAAAAGCTTAGAAATAAGTTATTAATTAACGCCAAGTGAACCATATTTGACATGAGTTTTAGAGAGCTCTACATCATCAGTGTAAACACCTGACGTACACAATCAGATACATGTAGTGCACAGATAAACCAATGCAATGTTGAATTAGTGCATATTTTGTAGCTTATTTTATGGTTCATTTTCATGTTCAAAATGTGTGCATCAAATTAGACACAACAGGTGTGAAAAGTAATTTATCTGTATATCTGTCAATTGTCATTTCATGCATTATGTATAATCATCATGCATAAAACATGTTGTGGGTGGTGATATGAGCTTTATGCAGGACGTTTAAGGCTTAAATGTTAATGTAGGGCTTAAAGGTTTTAATGTTCCAATTTCAAAGAATTACATTTTTGTGACAATTATTTGATGGACTTTACAGGGTTAAAGGAAAACTTGACCTTTAACTTCCAACATTTAAAAAAAAAACATTAACCTACTAAAAGATCACATCCCATCACATCTGGTTCTTATTTCATCTGTTTGATGAATAACAAAGAGAATCAATAACACACCAATTCAAGGCATAATTGAAGTGAGAATATGTTTAATCTAGTCACTAGAATCAGAACTGTTCATATCAGTAGCTGCGTGCTAGCAGTTAATGAGTTTTGGACGTTAACTTAGTGATTGTTAGCAGATAGCATTGAGCATGGCAACGTTTCTACACACTCACTAACTGTTTAGCAAGTTAATTTAGCTTGTCAGCAGTTAACGATTTTACTGTTAGAACGCTAAGATTAGTTTTAACATGCTAGAATAAAATAAATAAAGATAATAAAGAGTTGAAAATGTACTTTATTGGCTCAAAAAGAAAAAGAAAACCCATAAAAGCATCACAAGAACATGTAACTTATAGAACAAGTGTGTTGACAAGAGACCACTGAGACGAAAAAACCACTAAGTATAGAGTACACTACTGTACACAAGTTAAAAAATGTGGGTACAATACCGTAAACAAAGAATAAAACATTAAAATATTACATAAAATACAGTGGAACAAAATCTGTGTCTCAGTTGTTTTTTTTGCTGATTGCACATTTAATAAAAAACTTCGCTAAAGGCAGCCTGTCGTCTTTGTTAGTAGGCTATTAAAGTCTGAAATGGCAGTTTAGGCCACACTGGAAATTTATCTTAACTAGAGACGATAAATCGATAAGCAGATCAACAGAAAATGAATCGGCAAATAAAAATGTAGTTAGTTGGGGGAAAAATCTGTTGCAGAAGTAGTCTAAACAGGTACAATTATTTATTGACAATTAAGGTTTAGATACAAACTGCTTTGAATACAAATAAGTGAGTATCCTGTCCATGCAGAGAAACTCTATTGTGGTTTTCTCCTCTTTTCCTAAAGGAATCGATGTTGTGAAGTATCTCAGATCAGCCACATTAACACGAACGAGTTGTGTGCAGTTTACTAAATCACACTGTGTGATGTCTGGTACCCAAAATCAGTTTTACCCACCTGTGTGCAGCAGCAGCCACAATCAGCTTTCCGTCAACGTTTTTTTTTTCTTCTTTCTTTCTGCACCTGGAATCTGAGGTTCGTTGTGTTTGATGAATTTCGGAAGATATCTGCCCTCCAGCACCTGCTCATTTCCCCCTGTGGCACCCAGCGTGGAGCTTATCTGTGTGAAGCTGATAAGGCTAACTCAGCTGTTCAGTCCCACCAGCTGGATGGATGCTGGAAGACTTTTTAAAAAAGTAATTACGCTGTGAAGTTGTCTTTGTAGACCAAATTTTCAAGGTCACGATGTAGCTGTGAAACTAGGGTGTGGAGCATGAATTCATGATGATATTGGGCCCCAAAATACTTTTTCCCATAGACTTACATTGTGAAAGATGTCTGTAAATCAGTGGATACATATTTCTGTATTTACAATCCCCACGAAATGTTCAAGGTCCTGATGTAGTGGTGAGAAATGAGAGGAATTTACTTTTGTGTTTTTAATAGTTGTTGGACAACACTGGAGTTCTATGGCAGTGTTTCCCCTTGGTTGACTTGCCATTAGTTGGTGGCTGCCTCAGCTGGTGAGGGGTGAGGAAAAATTCATGAGACCATCTAACTCCAAATACAAAAACAATGGCCGTCATACAAGAACCACATGTATGAACCCTCAGAAAAACCCCCAGGAACAGCCCCGGCCTTTTAAGCCAATTTGACATAGTGGCCAAACTGTGAAATTATAACATCACGTGATGCTATTGAGCCCAAAAATACTAGACTTACATTGTGAAAGAGACATCTGTAAGTCAGCTGATAAATTTGAGCATCACAAACCCTGTGAAATGACTTGTTTCACCATCAGAAATTGATCACTTCGGTCCGATCACACTTCAAAAGTCCAGAAGAACCACATGATTAAATCCTTTTATCCTCATTCAAGTTAGCCGGAGACGCTAGTGTGCCTGCTCTATGGGCCAAATGATGCGGAAGCTATGCAGAAGTAGAATAACTTTTTTGGCTTCATACACCACTGAGCATCTTTCAAAGGACTGAGCAGGGCCCTGTCTCCGACGCTGTATCCAGTTCTCTTCATACTTGCATGATATGAACAGATTCGTTCATGAGAGTCACAAATGAGAAATTTAAGAAGATTTGTGTCATTCATCAGTTTTTTCGTACGTACAGTTTTCTTTGGGGTACGAAAACTACGAGTTCAAACCCCCCGTATAAATAATGAAAGTCGCCCACAAACGGAGTGTAAAAGGTCGCCTTATAAGGAAATAAGTTATTTGACTACTGAAATCTCTGAAACATTCACCTCCTTGTGAACAGGTGACACTCATCAGGCTGAAACGAGCGATTTACGACAAGTTTTTGAGTTTGTTGACTTGGAAAACTCGTATGAACAACGCTCACGGAAAAAAAGTGAGTTTGAGGATAAGAACATGAAAATGATCTTGCATTTGGGCCCAATGTGTTATCTAATTTCCGAATTAAATGATCAACCTCTTGTCGATTCTACCAGGTATATGAGAGAGTCGTCAGTGTAAAAGTTGACTCAAGTTGAACTTTCACTCGTCCTCTTTCTGGTGACGGACTTATCCGATGTATGTGTCAACCTGTCATGCTTTTTAGCAGGAAAATCGAGAAACATAGTCCTCTGTATCTCCACCCATATTTGTTTTTCATTTGAAACAAATCAATCACAGTGTAAAGTAGTGCTCAGCACAAAGACCACAAGCTAAGCGTTCGGGGCTCCATCACTGTTTATTTAATGGGCCGAGCATTTCAAAACCGCTGCATTAGTTGAACTGCATGATCCTCCAAATACATATCTCCTGGGCACAATAATGCTGCATCAGGAAGTGTGCTTTAAAGAGAGAGAGAGGCTTGTTGTTGTATATTAGCACACACATTGTGAATTTTAAACCTTCTTTAGGCTTCTAATGAGAACTGAAAATCCCTTCTTTTCTATCTTCATCCAAATATACAAAGATCAAAGTTATTAGTCATGTTGTTAGTTGGCCTCTATGGATGTTTTTTGGTCCTCAGATCACTGGAAATGCAAACACACACACACACTCTTACACACACACACACACACACACACACACATACATACACACACACTTCATTAATGTGCAGTTATGTCAACACAGTGCTGACTATGGGGGTTTGGGAAAGGAGACAGGAATTAAAATAACCATGGCACTTCTCCACTTGGTGATGGATCCCCTTATCTTTCTCTCCACCTGTTCGTCCATGCATCTTCAACTTCCACCACCCTCTCTCACTGGACCAGTCATCCACGGCGAGCAGTGGAGCAAGCAGGACTTTTTATAGGCCACTGGTTTTTCAAATAAGCAGTTTTTTTTAAAGGTGACCTAAAAGTCTACAATGATTTTTACAGGAGATATCAGTGTTAGCATATACTTGACTTTCTATTTTAAGGTCACGAGTCTATTACATTTTTTGATTTAACCATTTTTTTTTAGCCCCGATGTCTATGCCATTGTTAGACTATTGAGTGCTGATTTGTAAATATGAACAGATCATTTGTTTTATGCCCTGAAAACTGTCATTTACATTGTCAAATTCTTCAATTCAGTTCAATTCAGTTCAATGCCTTTATTGTCATTGCACAGCAGTACAACAAAATTGTTTATCCCCTGTGGCTAAAACAGCAACAGACAGTAACCATAAAACAACATACAATGAGACATTATAACAAAAATCCACAGAGTAAGTAAAGCCGTGGCATTTGAACGTGCGATATAATGTCATTTCGGAACGTACCACACTAAGGACATATGGTCAACCTTATTACTAAATGTATTTAGAATATAATAACAATAACTTATTTCACCAGTCAGTTGGGAAAAAACACAAAAACAACAAGAAGAGCCACTAGATGAGAAGATAAGATACTTAATAACAGGTGAGGAAACTTAGTTTATGCGTGTTGGACTTTTCAGACGGTCCCTACACACTCATCTCACAGCCGGCTTTGAATAGAGACCAATGATATTAGTCCAGCTCGGAGGATGTCTCGTTGTGGTGTAAATTAGCTTGTTTACCCTGCTTTTCAGACAAGCACACTCTGCTTTCCAATGTCTCCTATCATGGTAATCATTACAAATCAACCAAAACCAACCGAACTCAGACAATGATTCATCTTTGCAGCTTTAGAAGTACTATCTGCCATTTCTACTCAAGGCTCAGTAATATGAGCGGTAATCTCAGGTGGAGTGCCAAAATTCAGATGTCTTAGTGTAGACTCAGTCTTTTTCATGAATTATTCATCATAAAACATCTTTTATGATGAAGGCTGTTCTGCGCTGCTGCCTGCGATAAATCACCTGTGTGATCGACCCTGCTTTTTAGAACAGGATGCTCAACGCCTCCTATCATGGCAATAACTACAAACTTGACGAAAACCAACCGAACTCAGACCATGATTCATATTTGCAGACAAATTTAGGGGAGTGACCAGCTGCTTTAGGAGTAGCATCTGTCAGTAATATAAACCGTAATCTCAGGTTGAGTGCCAAAATTCAGATGTCTTATTGTAGACTCAGCCTCAGTCTTTTTCATTAATTATTCATCATAAAACGTATTTTTTTTAAAGGATGTTCTGCACTGGTTGCCTATAATAAATCACCTGTGTTATTCACCTTTCTTTTTAGAACAGGGCGCACTGCTTTCCAATGCTTCCTATCATGGCAATTATTACAAATTGACCAAAACCAACTGAACTCGGACCATGATTAATCTTTGCAGACTCAGACCAAGAAAATGTAGTAAATGATCACCAGTCTTAGCAGTAGCATCTGCAAAAACAGCAGCTTCAGACTCTTTTTCTATTCTGTAATGTGAGCGGCAATCTCAGGTTGAGTGCCAAAATTCAGATGTTTTAGTGTAGACTCAGCCTCAGTCTTTTTCATTAATTATTCATCATAAAACGTCTTTTTTTAAAAGAATGTTCTGCACTGGTTGCCTCTGATCCAGCTCTGTATATGGAGATAACTACAAACTGAGATAACTCGACTTGACAGTTAGATTTGAGAAAAAGCTATTAGCTACTTTACACTTTTATTTTTGGGGGGTTTTCCTTAGTTATCATTACAGCAAACTGGCAGATCGTTGTCACCCCAGACATGCAAGGCTTTGTGGAGACTTTAACATGTGTTTGAGACATGTTGGCGATGATATCATAATCTGCTCACTTGGGCCCTTGAGGTCAGACGGCCATCTGTGGTCCCAGACAGGGAGAACTATGGGATACATGAAGGAGGCTGTTAGGACGGGGATTAACAATGGACGGGTGGGCGGGTACATGAGTGATGTCATAATTATAAATAGAATAATTAAT
Source organism: Scomber scombrus (assembly GCF_963691925.1). Classification (NCBI taxonomy): domain Eukaryota; kingdom Metazoa; phylum Chordata; class Actinopteri; order Scombriformes; family Scombridae; genus Scomber; species Scomber scombrus. Next base: position 32,623,873 of record NC_084972.1, on the reverse strand, counting down.
CAATGAGTTGAAGTGATAAAATATCCAATGAATGGAAAGCAGGTTTCTAGTAAATAAAAGTGCTGACCTGTGAATGCATGAATGAGTAAATTATCCGATTAGAGAGTGAAAGAATGACTGAGAGTGGATGAATAGAGAGCAGATTGGGCGATGACAGAAATTGAACTAAATGAGCTCGCAGTGACTTTTCGAGGGCAGCAGTGCGGTAAAGATAAGAGCGGTAAATGAAATCAGCTGAGTGTATAATGTAGACAACAAAGTGCTCTTATCTCCTGTCTTTCCCCAAGCTGCCGTTCTTTAGAGTATTGCTGTGTAACCAAATAAACATCCATATCTGTCAATTCACTCTGATCTAGTTCACTCTTCTGGTTTGCTTTTCATTCGACTTATTTTTTCAATACAGGAAATTTAACACAATGGATCTAAATTAGACATCAACCTGTTGTTTCTTTACTTTTGTGTGACTGTATAGATGCTCACATGTATTGATGTTGATTTGTGTGTATATGTTTGGATATGGATACTATTGTTTTTTTTGTGTTATGTTGACCCCACGAAGTGTAGCTGTTGCCCAGCACAATGGCTAACAGGGATCCTAATAAACCAAACTAGACTAAACTAAACTTTTATTTGCTTGCGAACATGCAAAATGGCTTGCTATAAAACTGATGACACAGTCAAGAAAGATAGAAAGAATAAACCAAAGAAGAAGGAAGCTTAATCTTGTGTGGTACAAGATTAAGCTTGTTTCTAAATATATTGGCTTGTGTTGGCTTGTGTTCATTCATGTTTATTCGACCATTCATTCATGTTTAGGAAAGAAATAAAGGTGGACAGATGTTGAACATGAGTAGTAATCCATTATTCTTCACATATGTCTCACTGTGCAACAATGCATACAGTGTTATCTGTTGTTGGTCAATCTAATAAGGCCTTGTGGTGCATAATAGTATCACCTTTTAAGTGTTTCTCTCTCTCTTTCTTGTAGCTCTACTGGCCGGCTGTGATGCCTTTAAACTGGGTTCTTCCCAGCGTGTAATCCCCCTCAGTTCCCCGGTGTCCGGTCTGTTCCAGGATGAAGGCCCGGCCCCCCAGCCACGTTTCATCCAGGAATTAGTCAGAACCAAACGCAGCCACATAGCCCAGGAGTTGGTGCGAGTCCAGCCTCATCTGGTTCACGACATGTCCTGGCCGGAGATACACGAAACGTCTCGTACACAGACCAAGATGGACACGGCTAACTCGTCTCAGTTGAACCCACCACTGTCCTCCGTTAGCCACGATGTAGCCAGTACCCACAGAGCTGTGGATGAAAACGTAGACGTGGAAGATGAGATGGAGGTGAGGATGAGTTTCAGGTGATATGAATTAAACTGTACAGAGTAACAATAAAGCTTGATTAAAAAAAAAATACTGCAAACAAAAGCAATGTGGGTAAAAACATGAATCCTTGCTGCATAATCAATACAGCCACCTACCTCGCAGTTAGTCGATACTGTTAATCAGTGAACCTAAAAACACTCCACATTTGAGCCATGAGGAATTTTGTAACAGTGCTATAAAGGTTAAAAGGATAAATAGTTTGTACAAAGATGTGAAACAGAAACTTTCACCAATTCTTTTTGACAGTTTTTCAAATATTTAGCTCTGAATCATTCAACAGTTCATTCAACAGGCAGTCTGATTGTTCTGTCCAATTATCTTTCTTCTTTCAGCGTATGGTTCATCTCGCGGTCCCTCAGGATTTGCAAAGATACAGAGGACAGACCGACTCCACCGACCCAGAGACGGAGCTCCTCGGTGGGCCGGGAGCAGGCGACGCCTCCCTGGAGGCCTCCGGCTTCTACGGAACGGACACGGAGGAGAGAGACAGAGGAGAGGAAGGAGGGGAGGACCGAGAGAGAAGAGTGGGAGAGGACAGAGGGGAGGACGAGTGGGATAGAGACACAGGGGAGGACCGAGAGAGGAGAGGACAGGAAGAAGAAGAAGAAGAAGAAGAAGAAGAGAGAGGAGGAGGATTAGACGACCAGGATCTTCATGAGCTGGATGCGTTGGAGGTCAACCACACAACGCCAGATCTGGACGCTCTCATCGGTTGGTAGAAAATAATTTCACTCAATAAAAGAGAAAGAGATCACCCAACTCATCCTCAGGCAGCCATATTCGCCCCATTTTTAACCCCAGCAATTGTATATTACTCCACGATTCGGTCACACACTCTTCTCTATACAAGGCTGAGGGAAACATGCTGTTGTCCATCTTCAAACGGCAGCCAATAAACTTCTGCAGATGTTTACTGATAAAATGTTTATCCAGGGTAAAACTAACATTTAGTCAAGTCAAATTTATTTATGAAAACAACAGCAGTTCACCAAAATGCTCAACAATCAAAAACCATAAAAGCAAACATAGCAAATTTGTTCCAGAGTTTGGGAGCTACAACTGAAAAGTCTTGGTTCCCCCCCCCCCTCTCTGTGTGCTTCAACGTTGATTTTGGCACAACTAGAAGTAACCTTGCTGAGTGTCCTTGATGGTACATGTGGTTGTAACTGATCGGAGAGATGTGTCGGAGCCCATTTAGTGATTTGTAGGCAAAAATCAATCCTAAAATGTACAGGGAGGCCAGTGAAGGGGGGGAATGTGCTCCTGTTTAAAGATGAGCTGCAGCAAACATCTAAATTAAACATTTCTACATTTCTCTTTCTGAGAAAACATCAAGTCTTCTGCTCAAGCCGTGGCAGATAATGGAAGTATCCAGTATAGTTTGGAGATACAGTATTTGATATAAATGATTTTCCCACATGCAGATATTAACTCCTGGTAGATAGAAGACATCTGTCAGTCAGTTGTAATGACAGCTACCTGTGTGTTTATTGTAGTAGACGAATCACAGACGCTGTGTAATGAATCTTTCTCTTTAATAATGCCAGCACGGAGAAGGACACACAGTCGTTTTGCCGTTGGGACCAATATTTATACTGTAACTCCTAGTGGAAATTGGAAGAAGAGGGTAATAAAGTAAAGAAGTAATGAAGTCATAAAGTAAAAAAGCATAAAAACCAATACTGCTAAACCTTTGCTGACCTCCTAACAAATTAGACACAGTCAATTCTACTCCCATGTGTCTTTCCTGAGTTAACAAAAGTCATTGTACGGATGTCCTTAGGCACACACATTGACACAATCAATTCCTCACACTATATAGTGATGTCACCCTTCCCATTTTTGAGAAGTCGGAGTTCACTTTGATGGGAGAAGACGCTTGTTCGAGCCTTGTAACCACTTTTGTGTTAAAAGTATTATTTTGTAGCACTGAAACAACAATAACATCTGCATCAATAAAACAACAGCTGAAGTGAGAGTATTATCCGTCTGGTGTTCATCTCTCCGGCTCAGACGACTCCCCCGGGGATCAACCATATCTCTACACAGTCTGTCTATGGAAGTATCTTTCAGCTGTTCGATGGATTGCCATAAAATGTTGTTCAGATAAATGTAGTGGCAAGACGAGGAATCCTACTATCTTTTCCTGTGCTGCCATCGTGAGGTTGATTTGTGGTTTTGGGTGAAATGCCTCACCAATGGATTACCATAAATATCCATGTTCCCCTCTATTTCAGTTTTGTAATGAATTGTTGCGGTAATCCACATGATGCAGTTGTTGCATGTAGTGGGCTGCTGTGTGAATGTGTTAGTCCATGTGATGAGCAGTGAAATCTCTCTCTCTCTTTCTGACTGAAAGCACAATGTTCGTTAAATTAGACACTCCCACAAAGATCAGATCATAACTCAAACCCTGTACAAAGTTAATGTTTTATTGCGCAATGTCCCTGTCTAAATACGATAAAAAAATACAAGATTACGGTGAAGTGAAAAACATTTGCAATCAATTAAAACAAGGTCTGAAACAAAGCCTTTGAACAGCTGTAGTGGCGGCAAAGAATCTTAAATTAGTGCTAATTAGCAATTAATTATTACACAGCAAAATGTGAATCATAACAAGCACTAAACATAAATAATGATTCAATAATCAATCTCTGCAGTGTGACATTAGCAGCTGTGTTATTATTGGAAAAAGCAGTGACCTTTTAAAACAAGCAACTCGGTCATTTCAGTTGAATTCAGTGTGTAATGTGTGTGTGCTGTTTTTCATTAGAAACCCATTTGCTGCACCTTACAAGCAAATGTTCTTTATTTGTTTTACATATTCAAAGCTAAATGAGCATCTGCTGGCTGTGCAAGCTAATGAAACATAAACATTGTGTCATTTTAACAAAGACACGCTGTTGTGAGTCTCCCCCCGAGTCTTTTGATACGAGCACGCTGTCAAAACCTCCTGACAACTGCAGACTGAAGAATGCTCGAAAGAGGTTTATTCATCAGAAGTGTACAAACGTGTGTTTTTGACGCCTGTCTTTTGTATCACGCAGGCTACAGTCCATCTTTCCACCCGTCCAGCTCCAAGCAGCCCAGCATCTCCTCCCCACCTGAGGAGCATGATTCTGGGCTACAGGAGCATCGTGCGTCCCCGGTCCTGGAGGTGAGGACAGTTGTTTTCTTACTGTTTTTATTGTATTTTAACAATTGAAACTTGTGAAACACATGAAAGACCGTACAAAGTATTAAAGTATCAGTATTGCTACACTTCACATTAGCGGCTAAGAGGCTATTCATGTCACATTGGCTAAGTGAGTATTGTCCTCCATTCCTCACTGTGACGTCCTGAGTGGAGACTGCAGAAGTGTAGCGCCGACTCTCCAATCCCACCCCACCTTTACATTATTATACTATTATATTATCATTATATCAGTGGTATAAAATAATTTTCAAATGACAATAATATCGTTTATCACGATTATTCCTGAGACAATATATTGTCCAATAAAAGTAGTTATCTTGATAGGTCTATCCCTGTCTCCTCCCGTCGATATATCAAAGTGTCCTTGGGCGAGATATTGAACCTCAAATAAGTGTGTGAGCGTGTGAACATAGAGACATTGTGGGGGACTCTGGTTAGGAACCTTGCATGTGAATCGGTGGTCGATGAGACTTGAAAAGTGCTATACTGTAAGTGCCGCCCATTTACCATAAATTAGTTTATTTCAAGCATATCAAGACCAGCAGTTAGAGACGTTTTCATGGTCTGGCTATGAGGTGGATCATTTTATCAAAAAGTAGCAAATGTAAGTGTAGTAGTGGGTTAGGGTTGAAAATCAGCACAGATAATGAGGTTTAAAGGAGGTGTATTAAAGAAAACCTCAGCTCAAGTTTGGCTTTAATTGGATCGCAGTAAATCAGATGTAATCCAAGGCTCACCGACTGACCTTAAACTGAATCACTGCATCAGCCTCTAACTGCTTTATGTGATTAGCGGCGTCTCGCTGACCCAAACTGACTCAGCAAAGATGTTGCTGCTGTTTCTCTCACTAATCTTCAGCTTCAATCCTCAATCTACAAAATCAGGAGCAGAAAGAGGTCTTTTAGAGTCAGTCTCATCTTCACTGCAATGACTATACTATACTATTAATGATATAATACGACCAGTAATACCACTTCTACTACCACTAATATTCTTAGTTTCTACTACTACCATTGTAAAACCACTATTACTCTTAATACGACAAGCAATATCAATATTACTACAACCACCAGTATAAAAATAATGTGACTACTACTGCTATTATTTCTACCACTATCAACAGTGTTTATCTTCAGAATTGGGAGCGACACAATGAAGTCTGGAAATCTACCACCACACAAAGACAATCCTAGTATTTGCATAAAATTAACCCTACAAACGACATTTTTATTGCACATAAAATAAAAATAAAACATAATACTTGTTTCCCAGTGGAATAAATAACAAAACATAACAACATCATCAAAAAACAAACAAACTTCATATTGGTATGTATCGGTTATGGGCCAAAGTCTTGAATTTCACAATTGGTGCATCCCTAAAAAAAAAGAGATTTTAGTGGGGAAATGAAAATGAAATTATTAAAAATGATTGGAAACAAATAGGATTCTACCACCATGACGTGTCTCCTTTACCACACAGGGAGCTCCTGTACAGAGGGAGCTGTGGGAGGCGGAGGGAGATGAAGATGGTCATTCCAGCGGTTTCGAACTTAATCACCCCTCCGTCACTATAACCAGCACTACAACTACTGCTGCTTCTACTTCCACCGCCGCTGGAGACACTGAAGCTACCGCCACACCTGAGACTGACACAGGAACAGATTTTGGGCTGCTGGGAAGTTATACAAAAGGTACACAGAATGAGAAAGTCTGATGCTGATATATTGGCCAATATTAATATTCTTTACACAACCCATCTGGTGTATATCTAAAGTAGGTTTGACAGACAGAAACTAATAAATATTCCAGCAGTAAATGAGACAGTATGGGAGTTTTTCCTCATTTTTATTCAAGTTGTGCTTTCCTGGGACAGCCCATCCGACGGTGGTAATGCAACATTTATGGATGCCAACGGCCATAAAACTCAGAAGAAGAAGAAGTAGTAGAGGGCGAAGCTCATTACTCAGATCAAACTTTCAGACTAGGCAGTCTGGATCAAATATGAATCAAGATTATGTTACTGCATTGCCTATTTCTCATCTCAAATGTTCCCAGAAACATATTTTAGATTATTGTTTAGCAGTAAAAATGTTGAAAACAGACGAGCCGAGACCAAGGACCGCCCAACTCGCAGTACATCACCCACATGTCAGGTTTTGTGATTGGTTCGGTCGCTCTACGGGTTGTATAGCGCCGATTAGACAGATACGGTGACTGGAAAGGTAGTGGAGCTTGTATTAGAACCAAATAACTTGCATTGCTGGTTAGTTATCAAATCACCTGCAAAACCATTGGCAAGACAACTGTGAACAAGTCTCAGATGGTTCACTCTCTCCACGTGGAAGCGCCTTTCATCAGACAGACATAACCCTTTATGTGTTTATCCCTCCAATGTTAATGCTTTCATTCACAACACAGTCGTATCTGCATTTCCCCTAAAATGTTACATTTACACAAGACCCCTTGCAGGACATTTTCCAGCATGTCAGGGACAGGCTTCATGTGTGAAAGGGGCTTAATTAACATGTTATACCAAGTTTGTTTCATCTGTACAAAAACCTAAATGTAAATCGAGGTAACTCCTGGAAACGTTCCTGTGGATGTCCTCTGCATCTGGGTGGAGACACCAAAGAATTACATATCACATCTAACTTCTCAAAATCACCCAGGAAGTCTGGAGGAATTGTCTGGGGGGAAGGTTAGAGAAGCAGGTTTGTGACAGGAAGGTTTTTGGTTCAATCCTCACGCCAACATGATAAAACTGGATGAGAAAAGTGAAAGAACAGTGCTCGCCCCTCCTTCATTACCACCACTGAGGCATTTAACCTGCAACTACTACAGTGGAGCTGCTCAGTAGTCTGCTGTTTTTTTTCCCAAACTACAGAGCATCTTCTGCTTTTTACTTACTGGTTTCCTTCTGCAGGTGAGACAGAGGATGAAGAGCGAAAGGAGGAGGAGGAAGAGGAAGAAACAGGTCTGCCACACATAGGTGTATTTACCCAGAATCCTACAGTGCCAGAGATCGGCATTGCTCCCAGCAGACAGCCTCTGCAGCCCAGCGTTGAGGAAGAAGAGGATCTGCAGCAGGGAGAGCACGAGTTAAAAGGTGAGGAGACTTTTTAACATTAAATGATTATGATAGAGAATAAAATTGTGAATGATATAGTTGTCCTCTAAATGTAAGGAAAGTAACTTATGTTTCAATGTCAATTACTAACTCAAAAAAGTGGATTTAGTTTTAGGTTTACTCTTTAGAGTAAAGAGTTCGGAGGGGGGGTGACCCTTTTAACTTTTCAAAAAGAGAAGAAGTATAAGAGCAGAAGTGTAAAGAATGCCAGCCCCACATGGGTTAAATGCGGGCAAAGTGGGTACTGAGTAGGCGTGGGCTACAACTGGGAAAATTTTGCGGGCCCCACATGGTTTCAGAAACACAGGCCCCACATGTGAAGCCCACGTGGGCTGGCTAAATGGGCCCCATTTAAGGTCCATTCTGATCCCACTTGATCCCATATAGACCCCATATATTTGCCCATATGGGGTCTACATGGGTCTCACCCATTTGGGAAACCCAGTCAGAACACACTTGAAGCCCATATGGGCAAACACAGGTGGGGCCACCATGGAAACGCTGGACAAACCCACTTGGGACCCATATTTGCAGCCCAGATTTAACCCTTTTGGGTCCACATGGACATGCTGGCTGGGATGTAATATACTTTGTGTTTATCAGTTCTAATGTAAGCTGCCACTGTTACCAAATCCAAGGGGCACATCGTTAACTACCTACATTGGTTTGTGGTGTTTTATCATTGGATGTGTTGAGCCGAACAGGATACTGGACACAAAGATGACGCTCGCTTCATTCTGAACTCATTGTTTTTCTATTAGGTGAAGATGAGGAGGAGGAGGAGAAGTGGAGAGACACTAATGAAGAGGAAACAAGAATCAGACACATCATCCCGCTCACCACAGATCCTTCACCCACCGTCGGCTTCACAGACTCCTCTTGGGATTGGCTGGAAAGGACCCCGGGCCTGAAGACACGGGGGTCAGAGGTCATGAGTAACGTCAAAGAGGTCTTCTTACCGGACAGAGATTTCGATGAGCAGGCACTGCAGGTACACTTTCATACAAACATATACACACATTACATAGTCTTTACATTCTCTGGTCTCACTCTTAACTCTGAATCTTTCAGGTCGTGTGCGTCGACTGGAGTGAGCTGACTGGACGTGGATATGTCATCCTCAACATGACGCAAAACTTGAACTGTGTAAGTACCATGATTACCAAAATATAGACTGTAGATTGTTTTATTTGGTCCAACAGCCCAAAAATATATTGTTTGATGGCCCAAAAGCCCGTTTGTCCCAGTAAACCCAATGGCCAGTACATCATTGGCTATAACCTACTGCTGTGGCTGTAAATCGGCGATAAATTGTTTAACCCTTACTCAGCAAATAGATATTTTGAAAGACTGCACCAGAGTCTGCCTGGATGCTGAATTTGAGCTCTATTAACACTTTCACCTCAGCCTAAACAAACCAAATCAAAACAGACAAACACACCAGATTTTTTTGACCCAAACTGAACAGGTTAGTCAGGAAAATCACCTTTTAAAAAAATAACATTTGAATGCGGCCACGAATCTTGGCTCGACTTTTCTCCCACGCTGTCAGGAGCAGGACCGAAAACAGCCGGAGGCCATCTGTTTTATGTGTCTGTGTGGTAGTGAGGGAGGAAGGACCTTCACCGTGGCGTCTGTTGCCATGGCAGCAACACAGACCCACACAGCCAGTGATTTTGTGGTTGTTACGGCAACATGGATGGAGTTATGGAGCTCCTAAAGCTTATAACCCTCTTCTCTTAGTAGACGTTGCATATCTGTGACTTCATTTTTGTGTTAGAGGGAGATAGGCAAGAAAGTTTAACTGTTAACATGTAGAAAATGTGTGTGTGTGTGTAACAGGAGGAGTTTCGTGTAGACCGAGGCGTACGACTGTTGAAGATCATGGAGCGAGTGTTCGCACGGAGAATGAACAGCCCCGAGGGATCGTGGGTACTCTACCTCAGCAAGCCTACACACCAACAACACCAGATGCTGATGAACGTGGCGTCTGAGCACGGTATGCATGAAATAAACATTAAATAAAGAAGTAAAGGACATTTTACTGATGTGTCTTTATGCCTGAAACTAACCTTAAACTTGAAATTCATAATAATCACCTTAATACACAATTAAAGACGTCGCTGAAACATTTGAATATTGTTATAAAAGCAGCTAGGTGTTGTAATACGTCTGCAGTTTCTTTATTTGGTTAGATAAATAGACAAAAAATAGATGATGAGACGTCACATGCAGTTATTTTCAGCAGCCACCATTCAACAGTCTGAAATATTAATAACAAAGTCAGATTTTAGTGTCAGATAACAAGACATCAAGACAATCTTTGCCTCAGTGCATGCAGACTGGCTCACTCAGAAATGATGAAATAAACATTGCTTCTACACCTTTTTACACGTATACGTACACACACAGACATTGGTGTTGTTGGTTTCCCCCTGTTGATCTTTTTAGGATGTGTTAACGTCGTTCGATATGTGTGTCATGTCTTCCAGGAGTGATCGCCACTAAGGATGTGATGGGCATGCTGGGAGAGATCAGGAAATGTTTACCAGAGGTAAACTGATCAAATAACTTATTTAAAGGTGTTAATATTGACAGAAAGTGCTTCCATCCAAATTAGGGCCTGACTGCTACTGGATATTTGGGGTTGATGCTAATATTAGGGATTTCAAAAATTCTGATATCGATAACATCAGCCGATAATCTTATACATACAGAATGTATACACCAATGTACATTTTTTGCAATGATATGTGTGTGTGTGTGCTTTCTTTCTCAGGTGGGCATCCACAACTTCAGCGCGGCCAGTAACTGTCAGTCTCGGCCCAGTCAAACACGCAGCGACTACGGCAAATTGTTCGTGGTCCTCGTGATCATCGGCTCCATCTGCATGGTCATCATCACATCTGGATTCATATACATCTGCTGGCAGAGACGACTGCCCGCAACAAAGACTACGGTGGGTTGACACACACACACACACACACACACACACACACACACACACACACACACACACACACACACACACACACACACACACACACACATTGTGCTGTAAGTAAAAATGTCACATACAGGCAAAAAAATTTACGCTCTTGTGTTTTCTCACCTTGCAGTTCCGCACAGAGGAGCTTCACTTTGTGGAGAACGGTTGCCATGACAACCCCATGCTGGACGTGACCAATGACGGCCAGTCCGAGATGCAGGAGAAAAAGCCGAGCACCAATGGGCTCTCAGGGGTGATAGAAGGAGGCGGGGAGAAGAGCACTCGCTGGCAGGTGATTAGATACTAGCTCAGGGTCAAAAGAGTTACAAAAGAAGGAACTCACACATGAATAAAGTTTATAAAATAACATTTATTATCAAACTGTGTGTAGAGGAGTTGTGGTGTGTGCAAATAAAACCCAAACTGACTGATGATGGCCTGGGAGAAAGAGAAGAGAAAGAAGGAGGAACAAGGAAGCCACTCAACCCTTTACATACTGTTCATATTCTGACTCATGATTAGTCTCTACACAATTCAAATTCATAAATTCCCCATCAGTCATTAATTTATGTTATTTATTCTTAATCTTATGGAAAAAAGACATTCACAACCACTATTTTATGGTCCAGGAGAACATTTAATAGAATATATAGAATACAAATATACACAAATACAAATAAACACAAGTCAATTTTGTACATTTGCATATACAAAAATGATGATTTTGCATGATGATGATGCATTTTATTCCCATTTTTGTAAACTGTGGGTCACATTAGGAAAAATGGGTCCTCTCCGAACCAATCTCACAAGCAGAAGGAACAGAGAGAGAGGGCTGGCAGAAAAGATTTATTGATGAATAATGTGGTAAAATTAACTTTATTCTACCTGGCAAACAGCTTTCAAGCCTCTCATCTTTATTTTTAGGTGTTTGTCAATCAGGGAGCAACCGAGGAGGATGAAGAGGAGCAGGACACACATCTCTGATGGATGAAGAGGAAGAGGAGGAGACGGGTTATGAAGGACGGTCGCCTTTGATAGACAGATTATAAAGTAGAGCCGAGAGGGAAGAAGAAGAAGAAGAAGAAGAAGAAGAAAAGAAGAAGAAGAAGAAGAAGAGGAAGAATACAAAATGTCTTCGGTGGAAAAGAAATGGCGTTCATGGGAGATGCAAAAAAAGGTGGATGTGTTGTTCAATTAAGAGTCAAAGTAGGAGGAGGAGCGTAGCAGGAGGAGTCACTGACATCATCAAGGGGATTACATACAGGGTTATAAGTACATGTCACTTAATGGACGCTTTGGTCAAATATGAATTCACAAACAGACAGTAAACTCTGCAATAAGATGTCCAAAATCTGTTAATGAAGTTGGACCTCTGATTGGGAAACGTTGATAATTTCCTAAAGCTTCATACCCCTACGTGATAATATAAGCTAATGCCATCATTACATATAACTCTTCTGTTTAGTGTGCCTTATGCTTTTAGCTTTTTGCACTGTGGCAGCACAAGACTTAAAATAAAACATAAAACTAGAGACAAATCATAACATAAGTCACCTTTTATGTTTGAATGTAAATGAGCTTTTAAATGTTTGGTTGCCACTTTTGTGTCACATTAAGCAAAAAATACTTGGCTCCAATAAAAGGCTGAAATTAAGTATAATACTAACTTTGATTAACAGTGATGGAATGTAATTAAGTACATTTACTTTCAGGGTACTTGTACTTTATATAAGTATTTGCAATTTTCTGCGACTTAACTATATTTCAGAAGGATGTATCGTACTTTTTACTTCATTATATTTATCTGACAGCTGTAGTTACTAGTTTTCTGTACAAATTAATATTTTACATATAAAACATATAATGTGCTTACAAAATATGATGCGTAATTCTAAAATATCATTAGATTTAAGCAACCAATAGTATATAAAGTAGTTAAATTGGCACTATTTACATATTAATGAATCACTAATTACAATCTACTGTAGTAATATAATGTAGTTTTTAGCTTAAGAAGTACATTTTTCTACCAATACTTGAATGTAAGACATTTACCTATAGTATTTTTACAATGCAATGTTGTCACTTTCACTTAAGTATCACCACTGTAGATAAACTTGTTGGTAAAAGCCACAGCCAGGAAATGCTTTCAGCAGCAAGAAATGCAAAAAGTCTAATCAAGAATACTCTAAAATGTATTACAGCCTCAGAGATGGTCACTGGTTTTACCCCCAAAGTCTGACTCGGGCGACTCCTCTTCGCTACTCTTCTGAATCACTGAACAGGAAGTTCAGCCTGTATTAACTTTGAAAATAAGGTTTTGGCACTTTATCGATTCCTCTTGGAAATAGCGACTATCATCATCGAAATGCAGCATCATGTTAAATGTATCACATACAGTGACTGAAATATCTCTATTTTGCTTATATGAATGGTTGTAAATGCTGAGGATGTTTACTGTACACTCTACGAAAAGTCACGTGTTTGCTATAAATGTATGTGCTGTTCGCCTAATATGCTTTTTCAATAGTGTTCGAATGGCTGCTGTACGTTCCTGGCTAAATCTTGAGGCCATGACACATGGGCAACAAAAGCATGAAAATATAGTGAGGTACATTGTTGAAGTCAAGTTAGCAAACTCCAAGTCCAAGTCGAGCCCCAAGTCTTCAATGTCTGAGTGTTAAATGTTTGAGCTTTAGTCACCAAGGACATGTCGCTACGATCATGTCAAAGTCTCTGTGGTGATGTCTGAGTCATGTCATGGTTATGGTCCAAGTCACTACGATCACGTCAGAATACCTAGAGTCATGCCATGGTTATGGTCCAAGTCACTACGATCATGTCCGAATACCTAGAGTCATGCCATGGTTATGGTCCAAGTCACTACGATCATGTCTGAATACTTAGAGTCATGCCATGGTCTATGCATGTCACTATGATTGTGTCCAAGTTACTACAGTCATGTCCTAGTTAGTGTAGGTCTGAGTAAATAATATCAAGACCAAGTCACTATGGCCATACCAGAACCAATAAGGACATGTTTGAGTTACTATGGTCGTGTTCAAGTCATTACTATCATAACTGATTCACTAAGGTCACGTTTGAGCCACACTGATCATGTTCAAACCACTACAATCATGGCCTAGTTAGTATAGGTCTGAGTCAATAAGATCAAGACTAAGTCACAGAGTTAAGGACATGTTTGAGTTACTTAAGTTGTGTCCAAGTCATTGCGATCATGTTTGATTCACTACTGTAATGTCTTGGTATTGTTCGAATCACTATAATCATGCCAGAGTCCCTAAGGTCATAATCGAGTCACTATGGTCATTTTCAAAGCTGGAATCATGTTCAAATCACAGCAATCATGTCTGAGTCACTACGATAATGTTCAAGTCGCTAAGATCATGTTTGAGTCAATATGGTCACATCCAAATCACTACGATCATGTCCTAGATCGCACCTAGATTCATGTCATGGTCATGTGCGAGTCACTACGATCATGTCCGAGTTACTACACTAAGATCAAGACTAAGTCACAGAGTCAAGGAAATGTTTGAGTTACTAAGATCGTGTCCAAGTTATTACCATCGTATCCAAGTGACTGCGTCATGGTCATGTCATCGTCATATCTGAGTCACTATGATAATGTCTGAGTCACTACAGTCATGTGAAAGACCTACTGTGGTTATATCTGAGCTACACATTTGAGTCACTGCATTTGTGTCACTAGGGTTATATCGGAGTCATTAGACATGTTTGAGTCACTACAATCATCTTTGAGTCTCCGTAATCACGCCCAAGTCACTACAATCATCGTTGAGTCACTACAGTCATGCCCAGGTCACTATGGTCACTTGAGTCACTACAATCATGTCAAACATTCAAGTCCAAATTAAGACACAAGTCATCAAAAGTAGGACCTGTACTGAACTTGACTGATCCAGGACTCCATTAGTAGATTCTTGGCTAGATGTCAAACTGTCACAGCACATACAGAAATCTGATAGTCAGCAATAATTTGACCCACCTTGAGGTATTTTGGTCTGTTAGCTGACTCAAGTCACTATGCAGGTAAAAGTTGCAATACGCGACATTTAGGCACTAGATGTCGCACTGTAGCACCAACATCTCAAACCAAAACGAAACGTGCATGTCGTTTACTCAATAACGTTTGACTCACAAAACTCAGATCAAACTGTGATCAAAACAAGACAATGCTGATCAAATGTGGATTAAGATTCAAATACTGCATTGCTTATTTAAAACCTTAAATGTTATCAGAAACATATGAAAGTCTTGGGAATGGACATGTAGGACACATCAAAACTAAGAACACACAGAGTATGGCTTAATTCTCTGCTTTGGTCACCATTACTCCACTATATCTTTACATAGGGAATAGCGATAAATAAGACTCATTTATTGCACCTTTAACCGGAACGGAGATAGAGACAGAGACAGTTTCTTTTATTCCGATCGTTTTCTATGGTGGTTTTATTCTTGCCGTTATCAGCCTCCATTCCTGTTAAAGGTAGTATTGCCCATCTGCATTTTTTCATCAAGATGTTTCAGCTCTTTAACTCTGCCTTTTTCCTCAATGTTACAATACTGTATATGGCTTCACTATAAACTACGCTGATTGATATGCACTTTGTCAGCTTAGCAGGATTTATGGAGCGTTCACCCGAGTACTGCAGCACCATCCATCATGAATACCTTAAATGACTGTCTGTGATGTAATTATCTGTTTCTGAGAGCACAACATACAGACAGGACACATACATACATTCCCCCCCAATCATCCACCGGAAGACCAAATAGATGAGCATGTAGCTTTCAGCACTGCAGCGATCACAAATATAACAAAACATACAGCTTCTGTTGCTTTTTATTTGCTGAAAGCCTGAATAAGAGAGTTTGACGGAGACAAATTTAGTTGCTAGAAATCAACTGAATGCTTACCAGATTCTGATCATTTGAGTTTGTTTTCATAGAATCTGAAGGCAGCCTTATGTATGTTTGCATTTGTTAGCGGTGCTAGTGCAAGTCAACGGGCATTCAGTTGTAGCAAAAAAACAAATTACCCCTTGTTTGTATGAAGATAGCACATTAGATTGACTTTTCATTGATGCCGGGTATTTATTTGTGTTCATTTATTTTACTGATGGTTTTTTTGTATGTCTGTTTATATGCATTTTGGTCCTATACTGTCTCAGTCTTTTGGTTGTCTGTGTAATAAGTTCAATGTGAGAAATAAACGTTTGGAGAAAATGTGACTTCTTTTCTGTCTGAAGTTCATTCTTGCCCCTTGCAATCCCGAGCTAAGATTGATGATGGATGATTTTGTTTTTGTATAATAATTGTGTTTTCAAAGTTAAATTAACTGAGGATAAATGGCTCATCATAGTTCATTAATCTTCGCTAATGTCATTCCAATTTCGGGTTGGTCCTCCACTTTGGTTCAGACTGAACTATCTTGATAAGTGATTTTGAACAGGCATTAATAGTCCACAGATAATAAATCCTCACTTAATTAAACCCCTGACTTTTCCTTTGGCACCACCATGAGGCAACATTCATGCTCCCCAGAGAATTAATTAATAACTTTTAATCTAGCGCCATCATCTGGTCAACATTAAACATTTGTTCAGTACTTTGCTTTTTTTTTTTTAAAACCTGCAAAAACAATCACATTCCCATCAGCTCCAGCTGTACTTTGTGTTAGGTGCTGATAGACAAATGCTTGCATGCTAAATAATATACCTGACAAACATCAACATGCCACCTCATCATTGTGAGCTGGATAGGATGCTGATGTGAGCGTTTAGCTCAAGTACAGCCTCAAAGAGCCTCGTCCTCCTCCTCTTCCTCCTCCTTTAACCCCTGCTATAATAATAAAGTAAAGATAAATATATTCAGGCATTCATTCAGCCTCCTCCTCTTCCTCCTCCTCTTCCTCCTTTAACCCCTGCTATAATAATAAAGTAAAGATAAATATATTCAGCCATTCATTCAGCCTCCTCCTCCTCCACTCCTCCTCCTCCTCCTCCACCTCCTCTTCCTCCTCCTCCTTTAACCCCTGCTATAATAATAAAGTCATGATAAATATAATCAGGCATTCATTCAGCCTCCTCCTCCGTATCCTCCTCCTCCTCTTCCTCATTTAACCCCTGCTATAATAATAATAATAGATTAATATAATCAGGCATTCATTCAGCCTCCTCCTCCTTATCCTCCTCTTCCTCCTTTAACCCCTGCTATAATAATAATAATAATGTTAGATAAATATAATCAGGCATTCATTCAGCCTCCTCCTCCTTATCCTCCTCCTCCTCTTCCTCATTTAACCCCTGCTATAATAATAATAATAGATAAATATAATCAGGCATTCATTCCGCCTCCTCCCTTAAAGCCTTCTGCTCGGGGTCCTTCGTGCTAATGCTAATGCTCGTTAGCTGCTGTCGCAGTCAGATCAGATGTTGGTGTTTTCTGTCTCTGCTGATAATGAACCAGACAGATATCAGGTTTGTTTCCTTCTTTTATTTCTTCACCCCAACAACAACAACATCATACTGTGTGTTAAACAACACCAAACCTAGCTGTGTTACTTTAATAGCTTTTTAATGTTTGTGTGTGGAGCTAATGTGGCTAAAGTTAGCTTTTCTTCTATTTATACTTTTATTTAATGTTATTATAGTTAATTAAAGCTGCTTTTTAACTATTAAATAACACATTATCACCACTATAAATATCTACTTTTAGCCCTTTGTCTTCTTAACGCTGTGAGCTAATGTTACCACCCACTGTGATGCATCTTTTGTGTTAAAAACCTTAAAAAATACATCATTATTATTAATTCCTGTCACTTAAATGCAATATTACGTGCTTTAAAGTCAAATAAAAGACCAAACTATGTTAAGTTATTGTGCAAATTAACCAATAAAGGCGTGCAAACTACTGAAAAGCATCTTTTGTTGGAGAAGATAAGAGGTAAAGATGTTAAAAATACTAAAAATACATAATTATGATTATTTCCGGTCACTTAAATGCATGATTATATGCTTTAAAGTCATATAAAAGACCAAACTATGTAAAGTTATTGTGCAAACATCATTTAAACTACCTAAAAGCGACGTGATTCCCATTTTAACCTAACTAAACTAACACTAAACACTAAATTAGTAGTTTTTATGAATGGAGTTCGGTTAGTTTTTCTATTATACACTTGATATAAGGCTAGATTAAGATATATGGTTTATCTCCTGTCACTTTAATGCAAGATTATGTGCTTTAAAGTCAAATAAAAGACCAAACTGTGTAAAGTTATTCAGCAAATTAACCAATAAATGCATGCAAACATCATTTAAACTACTTCATTTTAACTAAACTAACACTAAACACTAAATTAAGTTAGTTATTATCACATATATATAAATATAATAATGTGACACAGTTTGTCACGGGATGTTGGCAGCTGCTCTTTCCATGATACACTTAATATTAGACTATAATTAGATATATGGGTGTATTTCCTGTCACTTTAATGCAGGATTATGTGCTTTAAAGTCAAATAAAAGACCAAACTATGCAAAGTTATTCAGCAAATTGACCAATAAATGCATGCAAACATCATTTAAACTATTTCATTTTAACTAAACTGACACTAAATTAAGTCACTTATATATAAATATAACTGTCACACAGTTTGTCACTGACACCCAACTCTCTGTTTTTTTGTCCTTCAACCAGCCGCAGCCAGTTTTTTTTTTTCATGCTGACATCGAATAAAAAAAATCATTTTGGCATCTGATTTAATCCCTTGTATTAATCCGGTTAGATAACTTTATGTCAGCATTATTATGTCATAACATTATAACATAAGAGGTTTGATTTGTGCGTAGCAGGTTTTAGCTTTAGAGGCTACCAGTGAGTCAGGCCTTTCTTTTATATTTTAATAAGGAAGTGAATAGTTGGTTAAATGTTGACTTTAAGGAGAGATTAATGTATTAATGTGGCTCTGATTAGTCATCATCTCATCTCATGTCATGTGATGGTATTATATTGATCTGTAGCTGCCATTTAAAAACGTAGTAATGTTACACCAACAGTGGGGAAAATATGTAGGGTTGAATTCGGGTCATGTGGGACACTTTTTGCAATTCTGATATATATGAATCCAACACCTAAAATCATTATGAAATCCCTGAGATGTTTCCTTGTTAAATCAGAAGACAATTTTTAGATACTGTACTCAAAAATGAAAAAAATGGCACATATGTTAATGATCCTTGTGTCACATTGTTTGAGAATTTGCAAATTTTGTAATGTTGGACGTTATTTTTTAGGCTTAGAAATACTTTGATTTATACAAAGCAGCCTTATATGTGTGTTTCTGAAATGTGCATACCCATATTTGGTCATTAAATATTGTTGACCTACATACAAGTAGCCAGTATGTTCACATGTGTAATGTTAAACAATATAACTGACACAGTTTGCATATATATACAAGTTAGCTTTAAAATAATTGAATATAAAAAGAGATAAATGCACTGAAGCATAATTATCCCACATTACTCTAATCCCCCCTATTGAGCAACATGTTTTCTTCTTCAGTAAATATATTTCCATTGAGGATATTCACATGAAAGTTTCACCAGATTTTTTGTATTAACTCAAGAAATCCACTCATATATAACGAAATGCAAACATTAAAGTCCATAAATAAAGTTATGTGTCAGGAAAATGGACTTTATATGGTTAATACCAAAATCATTGTATGTATGCTTCTCTCATAAATGATCCCGACTAACTGCCAGTGATATTTTACTTCATTAATACTGTAATTAAAAAAAACAAAACTCAATTACATTCAAAATCTTAAGTAAACGTTATTTAAGATAAAAGAAGCAGGTGCTTAAAACTGTTTATCAAAGAAGTTCATAAGTATCATCGGCTTTAGTTAAATGTTAAATGTCTCATTATGCAAAAACAGAGTTATTTATATATATATATATATTTCATACACTGCCGATCTTGCAGGTTTTCCCACTTACAAAGCATCTAGAGGTCTGTAATTATTCAACTGTGAAAGACGGAATATAAAACAAAAATCCAGAAAATCACATTGTATGATTTTTTTAAACGTTTTTTTTAACATTCAGAAGAACATTTGATAGAATATGATGAATGAATGAAACTTTATTTATGGACACATCTGCAGGTCCACATCAACAAAAAACAAAAAAAGATAAATAAATAAGACAATACAAGTATAAATATATACAAGGTTAAAACAGACACAGACATGCGGCCCAATTTAACTGAACCATGAATTAACTTCCTTAACAAAGCTTAACATTGGAAACTACAAAAAACATGTCAGCTGCACAAAAATCAAAATATGATGCATTTTATTTCAATTTTTGTATATTTCAGCGTCACATTCCACAAAAGTCCACCTTGAATAAATGAGTATTGGGTGTTTTAGCTCTAAAATGTTAAAAAAAAGGGGTTAATTTGATCCTGAACAGTATGTAAAGCAGGAGGGTCAAACATGAGGCCTGTGGGCCAGAACCGGCCCGCCGAGGAGTCCAATCCGGCCCACTTTCCTTCCTGTCGTCTTTTCCTCCCATCTTCCCATCCACCCTTACTTCCTTCCATCTGTTCTTTCTTTCTGTCTTTCTTTCCTTCCTTCCTCCCTTTCGTCCTTCCATCTTTCCTTCCTGTCTTATCTTCCTTCCATCTGTTCTTTCTTTCTTCCTTCCTTCCATCTGTCTTTCCTTCCTTTCTTCCTCCCTTTAGTCCTTCCGTCTTATCTTCCTTCCTTCCATCTGTCTTTCCTTCCTTCCTTTCGTCCTTCCATCTTCCCTTCCTGTCTTATCTTCCTTCCATCTGTTATTTCTTTCTTTCTTTTTTTCTGCCTTTCTTTCCTTCCTTCCTTCCATCTGTCTTTCCTTCCTACCTTCCTCCCTTTCGTCCTTCCATCTTCCCTTCCTGTCTTATCTTCCTTCCATCTGTTCTTTCTTTCTTCCTTCCTTCCATCTGTATTTCCTTCCTTCCTTCCTTTAGTCCTTCCGTCTTATCTTCCTTCCATCTGTTCTTTCTTTCTTTCTGTCTTTCTTTCCTTCCTTCCTTCCATCTGTCTTTCCTTCCTACCTTCCTCCCTTTCGTCCTTCCATCTTCCCTTCCTGTCTTATCTTCCTTCCATCTGTTCTTTCTTTCTTTCTTTCTTTCTTTCTTCCTTCCTTCCATCTGTCTTTCCTTTCTTCCTCCCTTTAGTCCTTCCGTCTTATCTTCCTTCCTTCCATCTGTCTTTCCTTCCTTCCTTCCTCCCTTTCGTCCTTCCATCTTCCCTTCCTGTCTTATCTTCATTCCATCTGTTCTTTCTTTCTTCCTTCCTTCCTTCCATCTGTCTTTCCTTTCTTCCTCCCTTTAGTCCTTCAGTCTTATCTTCCTTCCTTCCTTCCTTCCTTCCTTCCTCCCTTCCTTCCTTCCATCTGTCTTTCCTTCCTTCCTTCCTCCCTTTCGTCCTTCCATCTTCCCTTCCTGTCTTATCTTTATTCCATCTGTTCTTTCTTTCTTCCTTCCTTCCATCTGTATTTCCTTCCTTCCTCCCTTTAGTCCTTCCGTCTTATCTTCCTTCCATCTTTTCTTTCTTTCTTTCTTTCTTTCTTTCTTTCTTTCTTTCTTTCTTTCTTTCTTTCTTTCTTTCTTTCCTGTCTTTCCTTCTTTCTTCCTTCCTTCCATCTGTCTTTCCTTCCTCCCTCCCTTTAGTCCTTCCGTCTTATCTTCCTTCCATCTGTTCTTTCTTTCTTTCTTTCTTTCTTTCTTTCTTTCTTTCTTTCTTTCCTTCCTTCCTTCCTTTGTTGTAATGAATCCGGCACTTACCTTTTTCTCTCCTCCTTTTCTCTCTTCTTTTATTTTAGGGATGACCTGATGACAGCAACATCTGGCTTCTTCGACGTGTTCCTGCATCATCCCAGCTCTGTGGGATAGGATCACTCTGCCTCATCCTTCCACCTGCTGTAAAGGGCTCCACCCCTCCACAGCACCCACAGCACCCTGAGCACCCTGAGCACCCTGAGCACCCTGAGCCTGCAGCATCTTCCTTTAAAAGACCTCGAGGCTCACACACACACACACAAAGACTCCACCAACCTCCTTTTTTTAAACAATAATAATAAATAATAAAAGAAAGAGACGATGTATTGCTTACAGTGGCTCCTCCCCGTGCTCCTCATCCCCAAACCGTTGAACCCGGCGCTTTGGTTCAACCACTCCATGTTCATGGGCTTCTACCTGCTGAGCTTCCTGCTGGAGAGGAAGCCCTGCACCATCTGTGCCTTGGTCTTCCTCGCCGCGCTCTTCCTCATCTGCTACAGCTGCTGGGGCAACTGCTTCCTCTACCACTGCCAGGACGCATCGCTGCCGGACGCTGCCCACGACCCGGCCATCGTCGGGACCTAGGAGACGACGACGACGAGGAGGAAGAAGGGGGAGATATTGAAGAGTAAAGGAGGAAGAGGAGGAGGAGGGAGGTGGTGGTGGTGGTGATGGGAGAATTACTGTAGAGTGAGAAACTGCCATGCTGGAGGAAAGGAGGATGTTTTTTTTTCGGGGGGAGGGAGGAGCGGTGAAAAAGACTGCTGAAAGAGAGAGAGGATTACTGGAAAAGGAGGAAGAGGAGGAGGAGGCTGTGTTGCCATGCTGTAAAGACAGAGACTTGAATTTAAGGTGTTAAAAAGAGGAGGAGGAGAAGAAGAGGAGGAGACTTTCATTTAGCAGAGAGGAGGAGGAGGAGAAGAAGAGGAGGAAGGGGGGTCATGTGACGTGTGTGTGAACTCGGCAACTTTCCAGCATTTTCAAAACAGGATGAAAAAGTAGATGATAAATATAAAAAATTAAAAAAAATACACAAAAATAATTAAATAAACAACACGAGACGTCATTTTAAAAGTGACTCGCTGAGTATTTTCTTTCGAGCCCGTCGGACTCGTCTACTTACATCCGACTTGACGACATTTCGACTCCGTTAAATCTGCGTGGAAACTCCCGAAAACTGCCAAACAAATGTAGCGTAACTCCCCCCCTTTTCCTTCTTTAGCTGAAGATCAGAGGTCAGAGGTCAAAGTTCGGATGTGTGAAGGAACGAGGAGAAGAGAGAAAAGAGAAACACGCTGACACTGGACAATCAAAAAACTATGCTGTGAATAATCCCCACCTTCATCCTTCCTCCTCCTCCTCTTCCTCCTCCTTTTTGACACACACACACACACACACAGGAGAGAGAGAAGGTGTAATAATGCTGAGACCTGTTATTACCCACTGTTACCTCTCCTCCTCCTCTTCCTCCTCCTCTTCCTCCTCTTCCTCCTCTTCTCTCGACCACCAGACTCACGATCGGAGCTTTTTTTTTTCTTCTTCTTTTTTTTGGCTGTATTTTCTCTTTTTTTCCTTTTTTTTTCTTGTGCATGGGATTGCATTTAGGTTGTTTTTGTTTGTTTGTTTTTTTTCAAACATTAAGGTCACACACACATTTTAATCCATTAAAACAAAATGCTGAAAGTTTCCAAAGGGTAGAAAAATCTCTGCGTGTGTGTGTTTGAATGTTTAAATGAATGAAAGACAGGTGTGTGTGTGTGTGTGTGTGTGTGTGTGTGTGTGTGTGTGTGTGTGTGTGTGTGTGTGTGTGTGTGTTTGTGTGTGTGTGTGTGTGTGTGTGTGTGTGTGTGTGTGTGTGTGTGTGTGTGTGTGTGTGTGTGTGTGTGTGTGTGTGTGTGTGTGTGTGTGTGTGTGTGTGTTTTCTTGTGATCATGACATGCTGATAAAAGCGTTAAAAAAATGACAACAGTGATACACAAGGTGACAAACTGTTTAAAGAAGGTCAGTATTTTTTTATTTTATTTCCTGCAACAAAAAGCAATACCGAAAATTGACAATTAGAGAAAGAAGAAGAAGAAGTTGTTTTATTGGTTAATCAATATCATCAATATCATCAATAACATGCTGTCATGAGGTTTCCTTGTGTGTCACAGTTTTTAAGTGTTATGTTTAGCTGTCAGACACAAGCTAAGGTGTTTATACTGTGTACCTACTGGTGTGTGTGTGTGTGTGTGTGTGTGTGTGTGTGTGTGTGTGTGTGTGTGTGTGTGTGTGTGTGTGTGTGTGTGTGTGTGTGTGTGTGTGTGTGTGTGTGTGTGTGTGTGTGTGTGTGTGTGTGTGTGTGTGTGTGGCCTCCAGTCGCAGTGCTGATAGCGCTCCACTGCTACATGATTGCTTTGGTTTTAATTTAAATAAAGTTTTTTTTTTCTTCTCAACGTGTTAAATTGTGTCACATTCAGTGTTTTTGTATCAATTAAAAGCTTTTATTGAGCTTTTATTTTGAAAGGGTTCAATTAGAGCTGCAACTAATGATATATTTTTTATTATTCATTCATTAGTTTAGTCAATAAAATGTTAGGAAATGGTTATAAATGTGTTTCAAAATCCCAAAATAATGTCATCAAATATTTAGTTTTGTCCACAATTGAAATATATTTAGTTATTTATTATAGAAAACTAAATAAAACAGAACATATTCACATTTAAGAAGCTTGAACCAGAGAATTTGGACATTTTCTTCTTAACAAAACAAGCCAATAATTAATTTAGCAAAATAATTAGTGATTAATTTAATAATTGGCAATTTATCAGTTAATCATTGCAGCTTTAGTTTCCACAAAAAACATTTTTAGGAAGTAAATTTGCATTTCATCTAAATTAAGTTCCTGTTTAATAGTTCCAGGTGTAGAGCAGCAATGATTAGCAGATTAATCAATAAATAGTTGAGGGATTATTTTTGTCATTTTTTTCTTTAAGCAAACTGCCAAAAAAAAAAAAGAAGGAAATTTGCTTTTTCCAGCTTCTCAAATGAATGATTAAACTTTTTACTTTGGACATTTCCGTCTTAAAAAAATGACTCAAAATGATTTAATCAATTCATCAAAATAATCGGCAATTGATCAATGAATCGTTGCTGCTCCAGTTTAAACCCAAATTTGTGTTGAAACTATAAAAAATGGACCATGAACATTTCAAGGAAGTAAATCTTTCATCCAAATTAATTTCCTGTATAATAATAATTATCAATCAGTTCAAGTTTAAGCACTTAATTGTTGATGTAAAGCACAATAAAATCACCTTTATGACAAACCTAGAGATGCATTTAAAATCCAATATAAATAAATAAATATAGTATAAATACAGAATAGAGTGAAGCAGCAGAATAATCACACAACATGAATCATTTTAATCATTTTTCGTCAAGCAAATTGACAAAAAAACACATTTTCAGCTTCTTAAATGTTATTATTGAACACTTTTCTTTGTCATATGTGACAATAATAAACTAAATATTATTTAAAGACGTCACCGTTGACTCTGGGAAACTAGAAGTCATTTTAATGGTTATATTATTTATTTAGGAGGATTTAAATAAGCTCATTCAGGTTTTCTGCCTTTTCCTTCACTTCACTTTCTATGTGTAAATGTAACTTGTTCCAAGCTAACCCTAACTCATTAATAATAAATAATTTATTGTTTAATTGAGAAAATAATCAGCAGATGAATCAATAATGAAAATAATTGTTAATTGTTGGGTAGAACTTTCTACTTTTCTATCTTTCAGGTTTAATTAAATCATATTTAAAGAACATTTTTGACCTTTTTTGTATTTAAACTGTGCAGAAAATAACACAAACACATGATAAATAAGTCATGCAGGAGGTAAATCGTTATTAAATAAGATTATTATACAAAGTATGATGTCTGTATTATTAACAGAAGCTGCTCCTTGTTGGACTTTAATTAATTAGAAACGCTCTCGGCTGATAAATATTTCCCAGAAGAGACGAAAACAAAGTCTGAAACACTTTTAACGAACATATTGAGCCATTATGAGACATTAATTTGGGATAAATAGCATAAAAAATGATTTATGAAACATGCAAACTACTTTATTTACACTTGAGCTCGATGTTCAGTTTCAGTTTCACATAATGATGCAACTTTACTGCAACCAAAGCAAACAACCTGCTATAAAAACATCTCCCTGCAGACTTTAACTTCCTCCTTCTTCTTCTTCTTCTTCTCCTCCTAATGGATGTTTTGTCATCCTCCCAAAAAACAGCTGAGTAAAGTAGAAACCCCCCATGTGCTCAATAAACAGCTGATTTACAGTTTTATGAACTTTCCTCACAACAAGCAGCCAAAGTAAAGTTTATTTCTGGGTAGTTTTCTTAGTTGTGTGTATTGTGTGTGTGTGGTGTGTGTGTGTGTGTGTGTGTGTGTGTGTGTGTGTGTGTGTGTGTGTGTGTGTGTGTGTGTGTGTGTGTGTGAGTGTGTGTGTGTGGTGTGGGAATAAGTTACACATTATAAAATAAGGTAATATATTCCCTTATTAGTACAACAATGGGGAAATTTGCATTATTATAGGCAGCAGGTGGACAGTAAACAGTAGAAGAGCAGCAATAAGAAAAACAATAAAGAAGAATAAATAAATATGAACAACAATAAAGAACACAAAGAGTAATATTGGTATTGAATGTTAATATACCAGAGATTATATTCTTATTGCACATTAATAAAGCTATAAAACCCTCAAAGTGAAGAAATTATGATGAATTATAACTGCAGTAAAGATGCCACATACACAGGGTATTTAGAAATACATTTTTATATATAAGATAAAAGTTTTATTTTTATTATTATTATTGATAAATGCAAACGTACGATCATTACTTTATTCCTAAACTGTATATTAAATATATCTGGGCTGCTGTAATTCTCCCTGGATGTGAGGATTAACTTCTCAAACTGTGTAAACATTATCTTTCTACACAACTAATTATATTTGTTGAAGCTCTTTAGACAAAATATGTAGAAATAAGAGGGAAAGAGAAAGTTTTCAAAATTATTTATATGTTATGGAAGCCTTGAAAGGCAAGTGAGAATTTTATTTTCATTTTCATTTATTATTTATTAATTATTAATTATTAATTATTAATTATTAATTATTATTTATTATTTATTATTTATTATTTATTATTTTTATTTTTATTTTTATTTTTATTTTTATTTTTATTTTTATTTTAATTTTAATTTTTATTTTAATTTTTATTTATTTTAATTTTAATTTTAATTTTAATTTTAATTCATTATTTATTATTTATTATTTATTATTTTAATTTTAATTTTAATTTTAATTTTAATTTTAATTTTAATTTTAATTTTAATTTTAATTTTAATTTGTTATTTTATTTTTATTTTTATTTTCATTTATTTTTTAAATTTTTTGTATTTTCATTTTCATTTATTATTATTATTTTTTATTTTTGGAGATCCAGTTCCTAAGTCTCATCTAAATGATCTTTTCTCAACAACAGATGAAAAATAAGGTTTTACCAGGATAATCTTTCAAAATTCCTTATTATTATTTTTCATGAGTGAAACAAGTGAAAGATTGCTGTTGTTTTTCCATTTATGAAAACAGTTGAACAAAACAGTCATGACAGTAATATTATATAACTTAACACACAATATTATGTATCTTATATTTAGACTGAAGGGAGAAATTAAACATGAACTCTTTCAGTCCGTTTTACAACATCTAAAGACTCACTTCTGACTTTTATTTGTTATCTGACTTCTTTGGGTTTTTTAATTTGTGCTTAAACTTTGTTCTATTTTAATTTTTGCTCCTTTTTGTGCATATATATGTGTAAATATCTTTGCCTTTGTGAAGCACTTTGGTGCAAATTGACGCTTTTTAAAGTGCTGCAAAAATAACATAAACTTTAAACTTGAACTTAGAAATATTATCCTGGCAAAAACCTTTTTTTCCTCCTGATTTTGAGTCATAAACACATCTTTAGAAAAACAACTTCTCCTTCTCTTTTGCCTCTCGGGGCTTCCGTACAATCTCCTCTCCATGATAAAAAACATATTACAGTCGTAGTAAAAACAGTATTTGTTGTATTTGTTGTCGCTGTGCTGGGACTGAATCAGTTTCTCATTTTTCAGAATAAAAACAACAACACAGCGAGTATCAAACCTTTTAAATCTCACTCACAGCTGACCTGAGTTGAGCAACCGTTCTGCAACAATGAGACCCGAAATAAAAATCAGACCAGCACCTTCTTCCCATGACTTTTTATTGACCTCCAAAACAAGCTCTAAACATCTGAGCCAGAGAGGTCAAAGGTCAGTTTAACCACAGCCAGATGTGAAAGTATCCTCAGGTCAGGACTCTTCCCAAACCTGCAGTTCTATGAGCGGCCAGCAGGGGGCAGCATTGTTCTCACTGTGATGAGACAAAGAGGAAGAATAGAGACCTGAGAGGAACACTGAATACATGATGGACTTAATAATAAAGGTAAACATGCTTTAAAGTTCTTCCTTATACAATAAAATATGAGTTTGACTTCTTATTGCTTCAGATGCATCAGGCTCCATCATATTTTAACCTTCATGTCGTCTAGCGGTTCCTCATTTCCTTCCTTACTTCCTTTCATCTGTCCTTCTTCCCTCCCTCCCTCCCTCCCTCCCTCCTTCTTTCCTTCACTCCTTCTTTCCTTCCTTCCTTTCCTCCCTCCCTTCCTTCTGTCCTTCTTTCCTTCATTCCTCTTTTCCTTTCTCCCTCCCTCCCTCCTTCTTTCCTTCCCTCCTTCTTTTCCTTCCTTCCTTCCTTCCTTCCTTCCTTCCTTCCTTCCTCCCCCCTACCTTCCTTCCTTCCTTCTTTCCTCCATCCTTCCTTCCTTCCTTTCCTTCCTCCCTTACTTCTTTCTTTCCTTCTTCCTACCTCCCTTCCTTCCTTCTTCCTCCCTTCCTTCCTTGACTCGAGGACAACAGGAGGGTTAAAGAGCTTATGTACCTACCAGAACACTGTGCTCCCAGCATACGGGCCTACTTGTGGTTCCTAGTATCTCTAAAAGTAGAATGGGAGGCAGAGCCTTCAGTTATCAGGCTCCTCTCCTATGGAACCATCTCCCAGATTCAGTCCGAGGGGCAGACACCCTCTCTACGTTTAAGAGTAGGCTTAAACTTTCCTTTTTGATAAAGCTTATAATTAGGGCTCCAGCTCCTAGTTTATGCTGTTATAGGCTTAGACTGCCGGGGGACTCCCACTCCCATGATACACTGAGCTCCTCCCCTCCTCCTTTCTCTTTCTCTCTCTCTATCCATCCATCTATATCCATTAACATTCA
>NC_084972.1:32584925-32592425 GCF_963691925.1 Scomber scombrus | reverse complement strand
GAAAAAAAGAAGGAAGAGGAAGAAAGAATAAGGAGGAGAGTAAGAAAGAAAAATTAAAGAAAGCAAGAAAGAAAAAGGAGGAAGAGGAACATAGACGATGAGGATAGAATGGAAGGACAAACAAGGAGGAAGAAAGGAAAGGAAAAGAAAGAAAGAAACAAAGAAACAAAGAAACAAAGAAAGGAAAAAGGTGTATTATGAAAGTTAAAAGTAGATGATCAGCTTCTATTGAGCTTCATCAGTCTGAGTTAGTCATATCAAGTGATATCTGACACATTTACAGTCTTTTTAGCATCAGATTCCCTCTTAGTGTTTCCCTGTTGAGCTGTGGTGGAAGTATAGTAACACAAAGACTTTGCTACTAAAAACACTGTAACGTTGAAACATAGAAGATGAAGATTTGACTCATTTGGACGACTGAAGCTTCATATTAGCTTCAGATCAACTTTTAAATACATTTAATCTTCTTTCACACACAGTTCCTGTTGAATTACTGGGATAAACTTTCAACTACTGATTTTTTTTTACACTATTTTCACACTTTTTCCATTTTGTGCCTTTTTCCACACAAACAATCACAACACCAGAGTAGATGAAGGTAACGTCAGACTCTCTGCACTGACTTACAGAAGCTCCTTATTACATCTGAATCTGTCTAGTTTCCAGTTGTTCTTGAAGGAAAAGTAGTTTGGTTTTGGTTGTTAGTTATTAAATCACCTGGAAAAACCATAGACTGTATATAAGAAATGGACGTAACATCCGTGACGTCACCCATTGGTTTGTGGACTGCTGCTCGGAGGCCAATAGTATCGGATCTGAGCAGCGCCATCTTGAAAATTTCAGGTGCATGCTGGGTAAAATAAAACACAGATTCTACTTATATGGGCATCAGGAGGAGCATGAGGCGCCCTCCTGAACCTGTGAACCAATCAACCTGTCAATCACGACGTAGCCACGCCCTAATGCATACCCTGCTTTATTGTCACATATAAAATCAGGGAGGCCAAAATGTCCCAAATGAACATCATACTGCATTGAAGAAGGCTTTAAACTAGCGATTGAGACCATAAACACATTTTGAAAACGTTTACTGAGGTTAGAAATCAAGTGAGAAGTTGGTGAATTCTCCATTGACTTGTATAGAGACGGAAGTCCTTTTGACACCAAAACGGTCGCCCCCTGGTGTCCTTTTGATAGAATGCAGTTTTAAGTTACTTCCTCGTTGGCCTCATTTCAGAGGACCGGAACTCCCCGCCTGGTAAAAACTTCCGCAAGACGACTGTGAACAAGTCTTACATTCAAACACATCATCACCTGTTACCTGCTTTACATGTTTTCATTCTCATCACAGCCGTTCCTGCCTTCACCCTGAAACGTCATCAGGTCTTCAGATGTGAAACTGACGACACACGACTCTAACACACCTGATTCTAGTTATTAACTCGTTATGAAACCTGTTAACGAGCTTCAGCTGCTTCATAACGAGCTAATAGGTACAATCAGGTGTGTTGGTGATGATTAACGGGATAGAAATGAATGAATGAATGAATAAATTAATATAATGTTGTCTGTGGTTGTGTTATTTTAACCCTTACATACTCTTCAGGGTCTAATTTAACCCAATTTTTTGCATTTAAAAGCTGTAAAAACACCTTATACACATTTCTTCTATTCTGATTTTTCCTATTTTGACCCACAGTATAAAAAAATTGAAATAAAATGCATCATTTTTTAACGTTTTTGTGCAGCTGATACACATTTCATAGATGCAAATGTGCAAATATGACCTGTAGTTATAATAAAAATTCACAAATCAGCATTAAAACATGTTGCTGTATTCTTCATATTCTATAAAATAGTGATGGTGAATGTTTTTTAATCAAACTGAAGGATTAATTAAACATTTATTAATGACTGATGGGTGAATTAATGAATGTGAATCGGTGTAGAGATTAATTATGAGTCAGAATATGAACAATATGTAAAGGGTTAACCTTCCTGTCGTCCTCCTGGGTCAAATTGATCCCGTCTGTTTTGACTGTTCCTTCTTTCCTCCCTTCCTTCCGTCTGTCCTTCCTCCCTCCTTCTCTCTTTCTTTCCTTCCTCTCTCTTTCATCCCTTCCTTCTTTCCTTCCTTCCTTCTTTCCTCCGTCTTTCCTTCCTCCCACCCTCCTTTCCTTCATTCCTTCCCTCCTCCCTTCCTCCCACCGTCCTTTCCTTCCTTCCTCCCACCTTCCTTTCCTCCCTCCCTTCCTCCTTCCTTTCCTTCCTTCTTCCTCCCTTCCTTCCTCATTTTTTTCTTCCTTCTTTCATTCCTCCCTCCCTCCCCCTCCTTCCTTCTTCCTCCCTTCCTCCCTCCTTTCCTTCCTTCCTCCCTCCCTTTCCTTCCTTCTCCCTCCCTTTCCTTCCTTCTTCCTCCTTTCCTTCCTTCCTCCCTTCCCTTCCTTTCCTTCCTCCTCCCTTCCTTCCTCCTTCCCTTCCTTCTTCCTCCCTCCCTTCCTTCTTTCCTTCCTCCTTCCCTTCCTTCCTTCTTCCTCCCTTCCTTGCTTCCTCCTTCCTTCTCCCTGCCTTTCCTTCCTTCCGTCTCCCTCCCTCCCTTTCCTTCCTTCTTCCTCCCTTTCCTTCCTTCCTCCTTCCCTTCCTTCCTCCCTTCCTCCTTCCTTTCCTTCCTTCTTCCTCCCTTCCTTCCTCATTTTTTTCTTCCTTCTTTCATTCCTCCCTCCCTCCCTTCCCCTCCTTCCTTCTTCCTCCCTTCCTTCCTTCCTCCTTTCCTTCCTTCCTCCTTCCCTTCCTTCCTTCCTCCCTCCCTTCCTCCCTCCCTTCCTTCCTTCTTATTTCGTATTTATATCACTATGCATCTTGTGTGTAGAGTTGGGATGAATAAAACTGAAGTTAAACTTGA
Source organism: Scomber scombrus (assembly GCF_963691925.1). Taxonomy (NCBI): domain Eukaryota; kingdom Metazoa; phylum Chordata; class Actinopteri; order Scombriformes; family Scombridae; genus Scomber; species Scomber scombrus. The sequence continues at coordinate 32,589,523 of NC_084972.1, read as the reverse complement.
TCCCAAACAGTTCATAGATAGACTTCATGTGTTAAAGAGGTTTCATCTAAAGGTCAAAGGTCAATATGAACAGGAGGAATAATTACAGCAAGAAAAAAACAGCTTTAATATACATTTAAGCTCCTGATTGTTGTTTTAAGACACATACACACTTGAATAATTGTGAACTAGTCCTTTAAATAATAAGCGGTATTACACTGGAAACAAGTCACGTCTCTCTGTCTCCATAGGATGAGTTTAATCCCTGAACGTCAGCGAGGGAAGCGATCCATCCAGAGAGCTCTGAACTTATCAACGTCTTTACATCACACAGGAAGTGAGATGCTTCTTCTGAGCTCTTAAACTTTATCCAATGCAAAACACAAACTGGGTTTAATTGTAAGTCTCTCGCCTCCGACACTCAGGAGGATCACCGAGACGCTTCCTGTTGGGTCCCGTTAGGAAAATAAAAGACCAACAAGATGAATGAATGAATTCAGGTCCAGACTTAAAGTTCATTTATAGGATCGTGATCTCAGTCTCTTTGTTCTGGTAAACTTCCTCCTGCATGTCAGCGTATAGCTGGTCCATCCGCTGGAAGGCCAGGTAACCCTTTTTACCTGCAGGAGAAAAAGAAGAAGAAGAAGAAGAAGAAGAAGAAGAAGAAGAAGAAGAAGAAGAAGAAGAAGAAGAAGAAGAAGAAGAAGAAGAAGAAGAAGAAGAAGAAGAAAAGAAGAAGAAGAAGAAGAAGAAGAAGAAGAAGAAGAAGAAGAAGAAGAAGAAGAAGAAGAAGAAGTTTAAAAGTTAATAAAAGAACTCAAACAGGTTAATGTAAGTGATTCATGTGTAGACCAAGAACAATATAAAGAAAAGGAATAAAAACAAAAACAAACAACAAATTACAAATTACAAAGAAAAAACTAAAAATTTTAAACAAAAGCACGAAAAGGAAAATAAGAATGATACAATTGTTTAAAAAACGAATTAATAAAAATAAAAAAATAAAAAAAATTACATTAATAAAATAAAATAAAATAAAACAAAAATTAAATAACAATTAAATTAAAAAGATAAAAAAATAAATAAAAAAATAAAAATAAAAATAAAAATAAAAATAAAAATAAAAATAAAAATAAAAATAAAATAAAAAAATAAAAAATAAATTAATCAAATTAAATTTAAAAAACAATTAAATTGTATTAAGTCAAATTAAATTAAAATTAAAAATAAAATGGTTTGTACCAAAGGACAGGACAGTTTCTTTGGCAGCGCCGCGAATATCTTCATCCGCTGATGTCCAAAGATCTGCTATGTGGTCCACGCTCTCTGTCGCCTGGCAACACACACACACACACACACACACACACAAACGCACGCACATTAAAGACTTTATAGAGTACCGAGCGATGCTACAAACCATATTTCTGTTTCTGTGTTTTTCTGAGTTTCTGTGTCTGCTGAGTTTGTGTGATGTGTGTGTTTGTTTTTCTCACCCTGAGACATTTAAGAGCCAGACAGGAGCCTTGTTGGGTTTGAACGTTAGAGCTCTTCAGACTCTCCGTGTAGTAAACTATCGCCTGGAGAAGAAAGTCACAGAGAAATATGACTTATATCTTTACTTCTTACTTTTAAACCCAGAGAAGAAAACTGTTATTTGCAGGTATGTGTGTAAAAAAGATTACAGCCATGCACACATACTGATGTTTAGCAGGTTTATCATGTTCGTCATTTTAGTTTAGTGCATTAGCGTGATAACATTTAATAATTAGCACTATATACTCATTAACTTTCTAAGTATTTGCTCATTAAACAGATGTTAGCCTGTTTCTTCACGTACTTTGCTCCTGAAGGATTTGCATCCAGCAGCTCTGCAGAGACAGTTGGCTGCAGCTTTGCAGACTTTGTGGTTGGAGTCGACCTGCAGGGCAGCGAGAGTCTGCAGCGTGCAGCCCAGCGGGAGGAGCTCCGAGATGCTCCGTCCTCTCAGCTTGTTTAGAGCACGCCTCCTTTTAGAGCTCCTCAGGCTGGACAGGATGTACTCTGAAACACACGATTAATGACTTTAATGAGCTGAAAACTTGGCTAATTGGAGAGAAGTTTTTTCTAAATAACAAACTTAAAATAATGAAAATCTCTTCTTCTTAACACTCGGCTGTAAACTCCACCCGCTCGGTCTTAAAAGTGAGTTAAAACAAGCGCCCATATTTATTTCAGCCCTTTATTTGTAAGAAAAGTAGAGAGGAAGGAAGGAAGGAATGAATGAATGAATGAATGAAGGAAGGAAGGAAAGAAGGAAGGAAAGAAGGAAGGAAGGAAAGTACAGAAGAAGGAAGGAAGGAAGGAAAGAAGGAAGGAAAGAAGGAAGGAAGGAAGGAGAGTAAAAAGGAAGGTAGAGAGGCAGGAAGGAAGGAAAGTAGAGAAAAAGAGGGAAGGAATGAATGAATGAATGAATGAAGGAAGGAGGGAAGGAAAGTACAGAAGAAGGAAGGAAGGAAGGAATGAAAGAAGGAAGGAAGGAAGGAGAGTAAAGATGAAGGAAGAAAGGAAGGAAGGAAGGAAAAAAGGAAAGAAGGAAGGAAGGAAGGAAGGAGAGTAAAGAGGAAGGAAGGAAAAAAGGAAAGAAGGAAGGAAGAAAGGAAGGAAGGAAGGAGAGTAAAGATGAAGGAAGAAAGGAAGGAAAAAAGGAAAGAAGGAAGGAAGGAAGGAAGGAGAGTAAAGAGGAAGGAAGGAAAAAAGGAAAGAAGGAAGGAAGAAAGGAAGGAAGGAAGGAGAGTAAAGAGGAAGGAAGGAAAAAAGGAAAGAAGGGGAAGGAAGGAAGGAGAGTAAAGAGGAAGGAAGGAAAAAAGGAAAGAAGGAAGGAAGGAGAGTAAAGAGGAAGGAAGGAAAATAGGAAAGAAGGAAGGAAGGAAGGAAGGATGCCGACAGATGATCCAAATGTTTTTTTAGATGTTTAGATGTTTTCAGATGAGATTTAGAAGCAGACGGATCTGTGAGCTGGTGTTTTATTGTTCTGCTGATGTCAGACGTCCAGATGTCCGATGCCTTCGTTCTGCTGGAATTTCTGGAACGTTCTCAGATCCTAAAGCTGTCTGAAAGAACCGCATACCATTCCTCAAATACCCAACAGGGTACCAGCAGGTCACACACACACACACACACACACACACACACACACACACACACACACACACACACACACACACACACACACACATGCACATACTGTATCTCTACACACAAACTTCGTAAACACCTCTTACCTCTTAATTTGAAATAAATGAGACGGATCACAAAAGATATAATTTTTTTGTTTTGCATCATTTGGATGATCTGATCCTTTAAACACAATAGTAAAAAATGACACTTTAAAACCTTTACGTTTTAACCTTCGTGTCGTCCTCCCGGGTCAAATTGACCCCGTCTGTTTTGACTGTTCCTTCTCTCCTCCCTTCCTTCCTTCCTTCTGTCTGTCCTTTTTCCCTCCCTCCTTCTCTCTTTCTTTCCTTCCTCTCTCTTTCCTTCCTTCCTTTCCTAGCGCTCTTCCTTCTTTCCTCCCTCCCTCCTACTCTCTTTCTTTCCTCCCCCCTAGCTTCCCTTCTTCCTTCCTTCCTTCCTTCTGTCTGTCCTTTTTCCCTCCCTCCTTCTCTCTTTCTTTCCTTCCTCTCTCTTTCCTTCCTTCCTTTCCTTCCTCTCTTCCTTCTTTCCTCCCTCCCTCCTTCTCTCTTTCTTTCCTCCCCCCTAGCTTCCTTCCTTCCTCCCTTCCTCTTTTCCTTTCTCCCTCCTCCCCTCCCTCCTTCTCTCTTTCTTTCCTCCCTCCCTCCTTCCTTCCTTCCTTTCTTCCTTCTTCCTTTCATCCATCCTCCCTTCCTTCCTTCACTCCTCCCTTCCTTCCTTCCTTCTGTCTGTCCTTCTTCCCTCCCTCCCTCCTTCTCTCTTTCTTTCCTTCCTATCTCTTTCCTTCCTTCCTTCCTTCTTCCATCCTTCCTTCCTCCCTCCCTCCCTCCCTTCCTTCCTTCCTTCCTTCCTTCCTTCCTTCCTTCTTCCTTTCTTCCACCCTTCCTTCCTCCCTCCCTTCCTTCCTTCCTTCCTTCCTCCCTTCCTTCCTTCCTTCCTTCCTTCCTTCCTTCCTTCCTTCCTTCTTCCTTTCTTCCATCCTTCCTTCCTCCCTCCCTTCCTTCCTTCCTCCCTTCCTTCCTTCCTTCCTTCCTTCCTTCCTTCCTTCCTTCTTCCTTTCTTCCATCCTTCCTTCCTCCCTTCCTTCCTTGACTCGAGGACAACAGGAGGGTTAAATACGTAGCCTGTAGTACCTTCTTTGGAGAGGCGTGAGATGTGCTCTCCCAGCTCCTGGACGCTCCATCGTTTCAGATACACCGACAGCTGGAAGACGGTGACTCTCTCTGGGCTGCAGTGCGGTCGAGCGCTGGGAACCAGCCGACCGGCCGTCTGGACCTGCTGCAGCAGCTGACTAAACACTGCGAGGAGGGAAAGACAGAGAAAGCACGTTCAGCTCGGCCTGCGTGCAAAAACAGCGCCTGTGGTTGAGTTAGTCAGCGCTGTGTTTGGTTAGCGTGCAGGAGACGATATTTATTTGATTTTATCTGTTTGTATTTGATTGTTTT
>NC_084972.1:32557425-32579925 GCF_963691925.1 Scomber scombrus | reverse complement strand
CCATTTAGACTCACAGACTGTAAACAAAGCTGCTTTCATGGGTTAAAATAAGGAGGAAGGATAGGAGGAAGGAAGGAAGGAAGGAAGGAAGGAAGGATGGAAGGAAGGAAGGAAGGAAGGATATAAGGAAGGAAGGAAGGAAAGAAGGAAGGATAGGAGGAAGGAAGGCAGGAAAAAAGAAGGAAGGAAGGAAAGAAGGCAGGAAGGAATGAAGGAAAGAAGGATAGGAGGAAGGAAGGAAGGATAGGAGGAAGGAAGGAAAGAAGGAAGGAAAGAAGGATAGGAGGAAGGAAGGCAGGAAAGAAGGAAGGAAGGACATAGGGAAGGAAAGAAGGACGCATGAAGGAAGGAAGGAAGGAAGGAAGGATAGGAGGAAGGAAGGAAAGAAGGAAGGAAAGAAGGAAGGATAGGAGGAAGGAAGGAAAGAAGGAAGGAAGGAAGGAAATACGGTAGGAAAGAAGGAAGGAAAGAAATAATGACTGTTCCCTATTAAGAAACAACAGTGACTCAGCTCCATTCAACCACTTCCTGTTTTACTTCCCATAATATTTCAGCATCTTACACAAACTGCTCAGACGTCATGCTGCAAACTGTCTGACATCTTCTCTTCGTCCTATTGATCTTTTACCTCCTGTTTACTACATGAGGTGAATATTATTATTTTTTTAATGTCCCACAGTGTTGAGAACAGCCTGAATAAATAAGGTCTCAGTCTTTTAGTAATGAATTCATGTCTCTCTCCAGGCAGGAGGACATTAAAGTGTTTAAAGAGCTCTGTATGAAGAAGAGTTTGTCAAATTTGATCAACCGTGGCAACGCAGCATGCTCCCAATAACAACAACAGATCTTTTAATAAATTTATTCTCATCAAGCTTTTTATAAAAAGTCTCTAACACAGAGGTGTCAAACATGAGGCCCGTGGGCCAGAACCGGCCCCCCGAGAGGTACAATCCGGCCCAAATTCCTTCTTCCTCTTTTCCTTCCTTCTTCCTTCCTTCCTTCCTTTCTTCTTCCTTCCTTCCGTCTGTCCTTCCTACCTTTCTACCTCCCTTTATGTCTTCTTTCCTTTTCCTTCCTTCCTTCTTCCTTCCTTCCTTCCTTCCTTCCTTCCTTCCTTCCTTCTTCCTTCCTTCCTTCCTTCCTTCCTTCCTTTCCTTCCTTCCTTCCTTCCTTCCTTCCTTCCTTCCTTCCATCTTTCCTTCCTTCCACCTGTCCTTCCTAGCTTTCTACCTCCCTTCATGTCTTCTTTTCCTTCCTTCCTCCCTTCTTTCCTTCTTGTGTTCTCTTCCTTCCATCCTTCCTTCCTTCCTTCCTTCCTTCCTTGTTTTCTTCCTTTCCTCCTTCCTTCCTTTCTTCTTTCCATCTTTCCTTCCTGGAAAGATTCCTTCCTTTCTTCTTTTCCTTCCTTCTTTTCTTTTCTTCTCTGCCTTCCATCTGTCCTTGCTCCCTTTCTTCCTTCCATCTTTCCTTCCTGTATTCTCTTCCTTCTCTTCCTTATTTTCTGTCCCTTCCTTCCTTCCTTCTTTCTTTCTTTCCCTCCTTCCTTCATTCCCTACTTCCTTCCATCTTTTTAATGGTAGTCGGACCAAAATGCGTCGCTGTGAGGGGCGATTATCCTACTCTGATGAAAAGAAGAACAGCTCAAGACAACAAGAAACTAAAATAAGAAGTGATTTAACAACATGTGACAGCAAAAGAGAAAAGAGGAGAGATCTAGAAGAAAAGAGACTCGCTGGAGGAGAGGAGGGAAATAAACCGGATGGGGGAAAAAGAGATTAGAAGAGACAAGAACTGGAGGGAGGAGAAGAGAAAACACTAGAGAAGAAAACAGTCACTCTGGCTGCAAACTGACAGTTTAATCAATAATTATAATTATACTGTAGATAATAAGAAAATAGATATAATAGAAATGCAGCCATTAAAAAAAAAATCAAAATCAATTATTTCCCTCTCTTGTTTTTCTCCTTCAAGGTAAAATGTTTATAAATATTTTAAAGGACCAGTCTGTAATATTTAGCAGCTTCTAGCAGAACAGACGAGGCAGAAATGGAATATTATATACATTAGTAGTTTTAGTTTTAATTTAATTTATTTATTTCCTTCCTCCCTCCCTCCTCCTTCCTTCCTTCCTTCCTTCCTTCCTTCCTTCCTTCCTTCCTTCATCCCTTCCTTCTTTCCTCCCTCCCTCCTTCTCTCTTTCTTTCCTCCCCATTACCTTCCTTCCTTTTTTCCTTCCTTCCTCCCTCCCTCCTTTCCTTCCTTCTTCCTCCCTCCTTTCCTTCCTTCCTCCCTCCCTCCTTTCCTTCCTTCCTCCCTCCCTCATTTCCTTCCTTCTTCCTCCCTCTTTTCCTTCCTTCTTCCTCCCTTCCTTAATTTTCTTCCTTCTTCCTCCCTCCCTCCTTTCCTTCCTTCCTCCCTCCCTCTTTTCCTTCCTTCTACCTCCCTTCCTTCCTTGACTCGAGTACAACAGGAGGGTTAAACATGATTTTTTTTACCTTCACATTGATGCTGTCCTGTCCTCTGACTGTACTGTGTGTCTCAACATCTGGTTCTCCAGCTGTGTTCTTTCTGAGGATGTCAGGAGTGCTGGACCTGCAAAGAGTAAATATATCATCCTTATTCCCACGAAGAAGAAAGAAAAAGCCAAAGGTCAAAGCTCTATTATTATTTCAGGATTTTGCACAGTGACACAAAAAAATGTAAAAATCACACCTAGTGAAATACCATGTTGATGCTAAAATATGTTTTTTTCCAGTTGATTTGATGGGATACCTCTACATATATAATGCCTAGTTTACCAGATAATCCCAGGTGGGGAGTTCCGGTCCTCTGAAATGAGGCCAACGCAGAGGTAACTTAAAACTGCATTCTATCAAAAGGCCACCAGGGGGCGACCGTTTTGGTGTCAAAAGGACTTCTGTCTCTATACAAGTCAATGGAGAATTCACCAACTTCTCACTTGATTTCTAACCTCAGTAAACGTTTTCAAAATGTGTTTATGGTCTCAATCACTAGTTTAAAGCCTTCTTCAATGCAGTATGATGTTCATTTGGGACATTTTGGCCTCCCTGATTTTATATTTGACGATAAAGCAGGGTATGCATTAGGGCGTGGCTACGTCGTGATTGACAGGTGGATTGGTTCACAGGTTCAGGAGGGCGCCTCATGCTCCTCCTGATGCCCATATAAGTAGAATCCGTGTTTGTTTTTTTACCCGGCATGCACCTGAAATTTTCAAGATGGCGCTGCTCAGATCCGATACTATTCGCTTCCAAGCAGCAGTCCACAAACCAATGGGTGACGTCACAGATGTTACGTCCATTTCTTATATACAGTCTATGGATAATCCAGCAATAGCCATAGAATCAGCTTCATGCATGTCTTTGTTGTAGTTGGTGATAAACAAAAACATGGACTGAAGATCATATTTTAGGGTTAATGAATCATTCAGACAGACTATGGGTATTTTTTAAGGTTCATCAACGTTTCAAACTGAATTTTTCTATCATCTCTGGTGTTATTGGATTGTTTTAATTCGATTTTTTTTACACTTTCTTAAGTCATTTGGATTAAAAACATGCATTTAAAAGTTATTATTATCATTGAATGTTAGGACTGACATGCCTCTTATTTAACTCTGCTACTTTTAGCCTTAAGATGTTTTGTAAATACGGCCCCAGAGATCATAGATGCATGTTAAACTATAAAAGTTGATTTCATCCTCACCTCTGCAGAGCCATCAGCGACCCCATTTTACTCTCCGCTGGTGTGGACGAAGAATCGAACACATCTCTCCACTCCTCGTCCTCCTCTTCCTCCTCTTCTCCCTCATCCCTCTCATCCATCATCTTCCTCCCTTCCCTCTCCTCCGCGGAGATCTCTGAAGATCCCTCCTCACCCAGAGACAGCTGAGTCTGGCTTCCTCCCAGACTGGTGCCTCGACTGGGGCTGGAGGGGTAACTGTGAGTCCACCTGAGACTGAGGATCGATTGATTTTTGGATGAAGTAGCACAGAAAAGGTCCCAAAATACAACAATATGGCTGTTTGATATGTTTTAAAGTAGCTCAATGGCACAGAAACATATGCTATAGCAGCGATTAATTGCCAATTAACTTACCTGGGGGTGTTGGGGCTTTGCGGTGATGTGAGGGAGGTGTGTGACGGGTGTGACAGGTAGCTGAGCAGAGACACGCCTCCTCGGTTGTGACGACTTTTGGACACCAGTGACGGGAGGGAACCTTCTCGAACCTGCAGCTCACGCACCATCGACTGAGGAGGAGAGAGAAGAGAGAGAGACTCAAATATTAATATCAAACTTTGGCTGCTACCTGATGAAGAGAGTCAAATAATGGATGAGATCCACTGAGATTTTTGACTTTGAAAGTAGCCAGAGTGGAAACAATAAAATAATAAAAGTCACATTTATAGAGAGAGCAAATACACATTTACACTAATTCTGCTAATTTTAGGTCTACTATTGCTGCACCATGTGAATGTTTTACTGTCCAGAGGATGCTGATCATATTAAGATCTATAACTTTAATATAAATGATCCATTATTTTACCTGAAAAGCTAAATATGTTTGCTCGTATTTTTGCAGAAATAAAATTAAATCTGCACAAATTAATGTTAAATCTGCTGAGTTCGACATTAAAAACACTTTACTTACTTTTTGTTTGTTCTTTAAATTATTAAATATCAATGATTCATTAATATGTTTTCATTTTGTACCTTTCAAATATGTTCTTAATGTGACGTACATATTTGTCAGTATTTATATAGTGCGCCCAATTCTTAAGGTGAGATAACAGTAGATATTATATTTTACTATATACTGTATATCTCATTTCTTCCTGTGGGTTATTTGCCTGGAGAAGACCTGTATGCATGTAGACGGTCGCCCAAAAAGTTGGAATAATTTAGTTTTCAGACACATTCCTCTTTTTATTTTCTATTCATACCCATCAGTAATCACCTTTGACCAGGTGCAATGAGATTGATCAATACAATTTAGAGAATATTTACACTTTATCTATCAAGAATAAATCACATTGTCACAATCATTTCATGGAAAGAGGCAAAAAATATTTTATTCCAACTTTATTGGCGACCGTGTATGTAAAATGCAGATGCACCATAGATATAATGGTTACTTATGAATGTGCATTGTATTGTAGTATAGTGTGTTAGAGAGCATGCATGAATGTAAGTGTATATGCATTAATCTGAACTGCATGTTTGTTTGTGCTCCGTAATAACTGCACTCATCTGTTCAGCTGCTATAAACCACACAGTCACTAGTTTGTGTGTGTGTGTGTGTGTGTGTGTGTGTGTGTGTGTGTGTGTGTTTTACTGTGTACAGTCACATTGCGTGAACTCGACGCCCCTTTTGGAGATGAAATTGAAAACCTCATGATGTAAATTATTATTTAAGATGTGGTTTAATGTTCATGTTCATGTTAAGGTAATGGATGGAGTCATGCATGTAGTGGGGTAAGTCCTTAGAGAATGAATTTAACTCAATGCAACGTGCCCTTGAGTGTGTGTGTGTGTGTGTGTGTGTGTGTATACTCACTATAAAGTATTTCTCGGTGAAGGAGGGGGTGCTCGGTGCCGTCCAGCTGTAAACTGAACTCTTTCTGCTGGAGACCGACTGCCTGCTGACGGACAGCGGACGCATCTTCTCTGTGCTGTCAAACGGACTGCGGGCGAAAACACACACACACATTTAGACACACACACATTTAAATGAACATTACACACAAAACATTAAGACACACTACATTAAATAACACATACTGACTATTGCAGCTGTCCTTCGAATTTAAGTTTCAGGTATTTTTAGTAATTACTTTTTTTTCTTCTCTCCATTGAATAGTCAGAAATGTGTTTTTATCTTATGTAACATGTGGCTGTCTGAACCTTGGATGTAGCTGCTTATAAATAAAGCAATTTCCTGTGAAGGATCAATACAGTATATATTAAAATTTGACAAAAAATCAAGAAAATATTACTGATCTTGAAAATCTCTTCCAAACTTTTGATGCTTTTTTCAAACACGAGACCTTTGTGGAAATCCTGGTGTTTGCATATATTAACTTTAAATTTAATGTCAGTGCATCTACATTCATAGATTTTGTGGTTTCATGGTTCAGATCAGTGTAATTTTCATGGAGCCTGAATCCACTAAATTGTTTTGTTTAATCACCTTATTGGTAAATTGACCTGAACAATAATCAGTCTGTAAATTGTTAGTTTTTCTTCTTGCAGCGTATCTGAAGTGACTCGTGTTGCAGGTTGCCAACATGCTGCTGTTATTTGTGTCCACTGAGGCTTCATTCACTAAAATCAGCTTCTCCCATCAGCCTCAGCTTTGAACCATCAAATATTCCATCTTGTCTTTTCTGCCTCCAGCCTGATTTTTCTGATTGCTAAACACAATTCATCATGTTGGTGATATAAAGTTCATATATGGCAACAACACTGGTGGAAATCGCTGAAATGTGACTTATTATAGGGGCCCTAGAGTATTAGGTTTTGTGTTACGTGTGTGTGTGTGTGTGTGTGTGTGTGTGTGTGATTGTGAGCAGCCTTGTGTGAGTTTTCCATCTCTCCACGGAGAATCCATGAAAAGTCCTCCACCTGGCTTCTCTAAACCCTGAAATGTGATCTGTCATGGTGCAAGGGCAGAGCAGCGTGTGTGTGTGTGTGTGTCTGTGTGTGTGTGTGTGTGTGTGTGTGTGTGTGTGTGTGTGTGTGTGTGTGTGTGTTTGTGTGTGTGTGTGTGTGATGTACACTCTGTATTCAATCAGCTGCTCAGCGACAGCTGGCTCAGGTTAGAGCAGCAGCGAGGAGAGAGGCAGAGAATGACGAGAATAACAAGAACAAACTCTGCAGGACGTCAGTGAATTTCCTTCCTTCCTCTTTTCCTCCCTCCTTACTCCTTTCCTCCCTTCCTTCCTTCCTTCCTTCCTTCCTCCCTTGCTTCCTTCCTTCCATTTTTCCTTCCTTCCTTCCTTCCTTCCCATCTTCTTTTCTTCCCTTTCTTCCCTCCATCTTTCCTTTCTGTATTATCTTCCTTCCTTCCTTCCTTCCATCCATATGTCCTTGCTCCCTTTATTCCTCCCTCCCTCCCTCCCTCCCTCCCTTCCTTCCTTCCTTCTTTCCTTCTCTCCTCCATTCCTCCTCCCTTCCTCCTGTCTTTCCTTGACCTGAGGACAACAGGAGGGGTAATGAATCATTCAGACAGACTGAGGTTATTTTTTCTTGAGAATAACAAGAACAAACTCTGCAGGACGTCAGTGGATTTAAAATATTGCAAAACACATCATTTCTTCTTCTTCTTGTTTAAATCTCGTCATTTGGTGTTCTGTCCTTGTTTTACTGCAGTAAACATGCGGTGAAGTCGCAGTATTGTGAGAAAGATGTTTTTGAGATTTCAGAAACAAACAAAACAAAGCTTTTCATCCTTTTCATGCAGTGAGTGGATTCTGCCTGCTCTGGTTTATAAGGATTCAGTTTCACGGCTAAATTTAAGGAGCAAACTGCAGGTGAAGCAAAATAATCTTATTTAGTATTTATAGAAAGTCCGTCCTTGAACTCGTGTTAGTTGGGAGGAATTCAGAAGGCAGGACTGCAGCTCAGAGCAGAGCAACAGAAGCTGCATCGTTGGTAATTGATTATCTATACTCAGTTTTTTTCTTTTTCTTTCTTTCTCTGGTGTTTTGTTGTTGGATCAGTGAGAATAAAACATGATTATAGAGTTCAGGTCATACTGTTACTTTAAGTTCAACTGTGCAATATTTTTTTTTTCACTTTATAATCTGTGTGATATTAAAATCAGACTCAGTATATCATCATTCTGACAACACCAATGTTACTCTTTTTTTATTACTGTTGTTTTTATTGCTTGTTTACTTATTATTTATTGTTCTTCATTCTATCGTTATGTTCTTTCTTTTTTTGCTGCTGTAATGATGTAAATTTCCCCATTGTGAGACTAATAAAGGATTATCGTATTGCATTGTATTGTATCCGATCTTAACGTATCGTATCCTACCTTATCATATTGTATCGTATCGTAGCCTATCTTATTGTATCGTATCGTACCGTATCGTACCGTATCGTATTGTATCATATCATATTATATCGTATCTTATCTTAACATATCGTATCCTATCTTATAATATCATATCGTACCGTATCATAGTGTATCATATCATATCGTTTCATATCGTACCGTATCGTATCATAGCGTATCGTGCTGTGCCGTATCGTACTGTATCGTACCGTATTGTATTGTATCATATCGTATTATATCGTATCGTATCTTATTGTATCGTATCTTATCTTAACATATCGTATCATATCTTATAATATCTTATCGTATCGTATTGTATCTTATCATATCGTACGGTATCATAGTGTATCATATCATATCGTTTCATATCGTACCGTATCGTATCATAGTGTATCGTGCTGTGCCGTATCGTACTGTATTGTACCGTATCGTACTGTATTGTACCGTATCGTACCGTAACGTGCCATATCGTACCGTAACGTATTGTATCGTATCGTACCGTATCATATTGTATCCTATCTTATCATAACGTATTGTATCGTATCGTATCCTATCTTATAGGATACGATACGATACAATACGTATCGTATCATATCGTACCGTATCATAGCGTACTGTATCGTATTTTAGCCTATCTTATCATATCTTATCGTACCGTATCGTATTGTATCATATCGTACCGTATCATAGCGTACTGTATCGTATTTTAGCCTATCTTATCGTATCATATTGCATCGTATCGTATCTTATCTTAACATCGTATCCTATCTTATCCTATCATATCATATCGTATCAGACTGTATCGTGTCATATTGTATCGGACTTTATTGTATCATATCATATCATAGCCATGAAATTGGTATTATGATGTGGATATTATTGCTTTCTATTTAAATTATGGTGACGTGTTTACAGGTGTTTTTAAAAAAAAATTGTCTTTATATTTCTTTGTCTGTTTAACATGTTGGGACCACGTTGGATATGAGGAGCGCTTTCACTTTAACAAACAGGTTCCCCTTTAGATTTAGAGTCTGTAATCTATAAATAAATCACATCAGAGACAAAAAGAGAGAGAAGAAAAGCAGTAACCCTTCACTCTGGTATGTTGTCACTTCATTTTTCAGTTTTCTTGGTGCTGTTTGAGTGGATTTTCTTCCAGCTGCACTTGTCATTCATGTGATTAATCGGTTAATATGATATCCACACAGGCAGCGGGGATACAGGACGCTTCACAGGTCAAGACAGAAAGTTCAGACATGAGAAGACATTCTCATGTTTTTACGCTACAAATTCAATTTTCTTGCACAGCTGTCCGCACCTATTCCCTCGTCATATCATCCAATTATTGTGCTTTTCCTTTTTGGGGAATACTGCAGATTTGACATCTCATCGGAGGAAATGCCACTGTGCTTTTTACATCACCACCTCGCCTGTTAGAGGACTTTAATGTCTTTTTTAAGTCATTCTTATTGGTGTGTGTGTTTGTGTGTTTCGTACTTCCAGGTGACTTCCAGCTGCAGTTTGATGGTTCCCAGCTCCGTGACGTCCACCAACATCAGCTGCGGCCTCACCACGAAGAAGTCTGCACTCGCACACGTTACCATGCCGACCAGCAGCCAGCCCAAACCCTTCGCCTCCATCACCTGAAAGACGAGATCCGATGGATTATAGACATCTACGCACATCACAAAAGGCAAAGAATTATAAATGTGATGTTTTCTAACCTTGATCTCAAAGTTGTGATGTATCTGCGGGAGGAAGACCATCTCCTCTTCGTCCCAGGCCTGCGTGTCATCCGATTCGATCCTCCCTCTGATCCTCCATCGCTGGCGGCCCAACCGCACCACCACCTGGTCGGTCACACGATGACATCATTGAGACATGACATCACCAAACTGTGACTCATCACTCGACACATCGGTAAGTTATTTTTCAGGTCGAAAGAGGGTCAAAGAGATCGAGAACATGAAAACACTCCATGTCGTATGTTTTCAGTAAAAGGTTCAACATACTTATACATATGATATGGTTATGTTTAAAGGGCCAGTTCACCTAAATTACAATGCATGATAGTTTTAATTTGCAGAGGAGACATCACTTCAAATCTCAGGAGAAAACACTTTGATTAGGTACAAGTACTAACATGCATATTACAGTTTATGACTCATGTCTTTTGACTCATTTTTTTGTTTTTCATTCATTGTTTTTGACCTGTGCGCTCTAGTTTTCTCATGTGCTCTACTACCTGCAGACTGAGATAGTGACCCGCCTTTTCTGTGAGCTCAAGTCCGAAAAATTAAAGAAACAATGCTTCAGTTAAATCAGGATAATCTGCACGCTTTGCTGCAGTCTGTAGGTTGTGATAGTACTAATTCAATTTGCAGAGGAGGCATCACTTCAGATCTCAGGAGAAAACACTCTCATTAGGTGCAAGTACTAACATGCATTTTGCAGTTTATGACTCAAATATTTTGACTCATGAACTTTGCTGAAGAAACAAGCGATCTGTGTGAACCTCCCGCATACTGAGACTGTGTGAGCTCCAGTATGAACAATCAACCACAAGTAACTCCCCAGAAACAATCCACTGACCTCTGCTATTGTCTCACAGTTCTCACTGATTCACATTAGTCTGAAGTTTGTGGATCATTATGTTGTACAAAAGGCACAGCTTCTAAAGAGACATGTTACTGATGAATTAGTCTCAATACTGTGAGAAATATCAGTGCATGAAACCAGAATGAGGGATTTACGTTTAGGGTGGATTGGCATGAAATGTATTGCATATGAAAAAAACCTAAAGAAGAGTAGCGGCATAGGAGGAAATGGAAAAAAAGCTTCAGAAAAACTGTCTCACTCACTCATTTCACCATTTGGATATTTTTCTAATATTTCTAATTCTCATATAGTATTGTCCGACTGCTGAACAAATCTTTATGAGGTCCAGTTGTATCTGTTTGTTATTGCTTGTATTTGACGCTTGTATAGGCTACCTCTCATTGAACTATTCATTGGACTCGGGCCTGCTGACTTTGCACACTAATCGTTGCACTTTTGCACACAGCTGCCAACTCTTCTTCTTATGTGTACGAGTATGTTGAGGTGCGAGCTGTCAAATGAATTGCCCTCCAAGGGATTAATAAAGTGAATCTTGAATCTTGAATCTTAAATCTTGTCTAACAGGTGATGCACATTATTTGTGTTAATCCGAGGTGCTCATCAATTAGTCAGGCTGATCTTTGCAGTCCTCTCATTGAATGATTGAAGCTGCTCTTTTGGGAGCTTTTCTTGTTTTTTTGATATAAAATAAAACCTTTTTATATCATGTTTGTGTCCTGTGCATTGAATTCAGGTCCTGCATCCGTCCTCCTGATCTGCACATCTACTGTCCAACACACTTTTACAATAGTTATAATAGTTTTTTGTTTATTAAAGATGTGCATTTCATTCATTCTTATCTCATAACTAAGACTTAATATGTCATAATTACAAGATAACAGTGTTACTCTGTTATCTGTGAGCTGATTAAGTATTCCAGTTGTATCGCCGCTATCAACATTTATTTTATCAGACTTAATTTCATGCTTCATTTTGATTGTTGTTGCCAGAGTTTGATATCTTGGATGCATCACTGATGTACGACTGATGTATGAGAAGCATCTCATGAGAACAGCTGCTCCTGAATTCAAGCACATCAGTGTTTCAGTTTCTGCCTGAACAATCCCAACGACTTTACTGTAGATGTTCAATGTTGACATTTGTAAAGCTTATAGAGTATTTGTCACTTTTAAAAGTCTACATAATCCCTCGGGGAGCAACGTGGAGGCTAATAGAGGTTTATGTCAGACAGATGGATGGATGTACTGTATTGATCCTATAAGGTAAGGCAGATTTATTTGTATAGCACATGTGAGCAATAAGGCAATTCAGAGTGCAAGAGAAATAAATGATTGTGCTACAGCAGCTTAGTCAACTATAGTCAAGAACCAATGACAATAACATGAAAAAATACAGTAAGACACATAACCCTCCTGTCGTCCTCCCGGGTCGAATTGACCCCATCTATTTTGACTGTTCCTTCTTTCCTTCCTTCCTTCCTTCCTTCCTTCCTTCCTTCCTTCCTTCCTTCCTTCCTTCCATCCTTCCTTCCTTCCTTCCTTCCTTCCTTCCTTCCTTCCTTCCTTCCTCTTTCGTTAATTTTTCCTTTGTCCTTCCCCTCCTTCCCTTTTTCTTTGCTCCTTCCTCCTTCCATACTTCCTTTCTTATCTCCTTCCTTCCTTCCTTCCTTCCTTCCTTCCTTCCTCCCTTCCTTCTCTCCTTCCTTCCTCTCTCTTTCCTCCCTCCCTCCTTACTCCTTTCCTTCCTTCCTTTCTTCCTCCCTCCCTTCATTCCTTCCTTCCTCCTTTTCCTTGCTCCCTTTATTCCTTCCTTCCTTCTGGCCTTGCTCCCTTTATTCCTTGCTCCCTTTATTCCTTCCTTCCTTCCTTCCTCATTCCTTCCTTCCTTCATTCCTTCCTTCCTCCCTCTTTTCCTCCCTCCCTCCTTACTCCTTTCCTTCCTTCCTTTCTTCCTCCCTCCCTTCATTCCTTCCTTCCTTCCTCCTTTCCTTGCTCCCTTTTATTCCTTCCTTCCTTCTGGCCTTGCTCCCTTTCTTCCTTGCTCCCTTTATTCCTTCCTTCCTTCCTTCCTCATTGCTTCCTTCCTTCATTCCTTCCTATTCCTTCTCTCCTTATTTCCTTCCTCTTTTCATCCCTCCCTCCTTACTCCTTTCCTTCCTTCCTTCCTTCCTTCCTTCCTTCCTTCCTTCCTTCCTTCCTTCCTTCCTTCCTCCTTTCCTTGCTCCCTTTATTCCTTCCTTCCTTCTCTCCTTGCTCCCTTTATTCCTTCCTTCCCTTCTTCCTTCCTTCCTTCCTTCCTTCCTTCCTTCCTTCCTTCCTTCACAAACACTGATATCTGTGATGAATGTCTTTTAGTTTCTCACCTCGTACTGGTCTCCAGGGCAGAGCCGAGCGAAGCCGATCAGACCTGCAAGTGAAAACAGATGGGAAATATTAGGAAGATAACGTGTCGCTGATAACCTGTGTGTGTGTGTGTGTGTGTGTGTGTGTGTGTGTGTGTGTGTGTGTGTGTGTGTGTGTGTGTGTGTGTGTGTGTGGTCATATGTTTACCTTTCATTTTGATGTGTAGCTCTCCGAGGAGGATTTCTAACTCTCCTTCCATCGTTGACATGTCCTGCCGAGTTAACAAAAAAAAGAAGAGAAAAAAAGAGTATTACATTTGTGAGAGTAAATAAATCTTTAGCAGCCTTTAGAGTTATTATTCTTGTTAACCAAGCTCTTTTTTTTTTTTTTGTATTTTCTTTCCACACTGAGGTCAGAAGTTCTTCTTAAGGACATTTTTAAGTGCAGCTCTTTTTCTCACTGACTGCTGGTTCTTATTGTGGTGGTTTAGTTATAAGTAGTACATATGTGTATATATATATATATATCAGTATCCTTTTGGTCAGGTGCATTGGTTTAACGTCACTCTTGATTTCCCATTAAACTACATCTGCATTGGGAGCTACTGTGCATTAGCAGCATACATCAGATTTAACATATTTATCAGTTCAACTGTGCAAATATCGACATCACACTCAGGTATGTTATCATTCTGACCATGCCAATATTCCTCTAGTTTATACTGTTACTATTTTTCATAATTTCTTTGTTAAATTGTCCCAATTTGCATATTTCCTATTGTTTATATTGCTTGTTTACTTTCTTATTATTTATTGTTCTTTATTTTCTTATTGAGGCTTTTTCTATTTTTGCTGCTGTAATGTAATTTCCTCATCGTGGGACTAATTATTATTATTATTATTATAGTTTATTCAATAGGGACGGATATAATATACATAAAACAACCGTCTAATGCAAATATCACAGTATTTATAATGAATTTAGTTAATTTGCAACACCTGTCCCTAGTGATGAAAACAGTAAATAAATGAATAAAAATAAAGGATTCTCTTGTTTTATTTGATCTTAAATGTGTTATAATAATGAAGCAGCATGTGCGGAGCAGACCGATGCCTCCTGTGTGGGCTGATGTGTGTTTTTTCGGGGAGGTCACGGCTGTTCTCCACACGCTGCAGACAAAAAAAAAACCTCCTGAGAACCAAGAGGCCAGTTTATGACTCCTGAAGATGTTTTAACACTAAAAAATAATCAAAATACAAAGTCAAGCTACATTAAAGCACAGATGGGAAAAACAAGACTCGTATTATTGTGGGTGTCGTATGTTGAATGGTGCTTTTCTCTAGAGAGGAAAACAGTTTATTATCTGCCATTATAATCCAAACACATCATCATAATGTTTGTTTACATGCAAGAAATCAAATTAAAACAGGAAATCAGAGAATTAGTTTCCAATCCAATAAGTCGGTCACTTTAACCCTCCTGTTGTCCTCGAGTCAAGGAAGGAAGGGAGGGAGGAAGAAGGAAAGGAGGGAGGGAGGGGGGAAGGAAGGAGGGAGGAAGGAAGGAAGGAAAGGAGGGAGGAAGGAAGGAAAGAAAGGGGGAAGGAAGGAAGGGAGGAAGAACGAAGGAAGGAAAGGAGGAAGGGAGGAAGAAGGAAGGAAAGGAGGAAGGAGGGAAGGAAGGAAAGGAGGGACAAAGGAAGGGAGGAAAGGAAAGAAGGAAGGGAGGAGGAAAGAAGGAAGGAAAGGAGGGACAAAGGAAGGGAGGAAAGGAAAGAAGGAAGGGAGGAAAAAAAGGGAGGAATGAAGGAAAGAAGGAAGGAAAGGAGGAAGGAAAGGAGGAAGAAGGAAGGAAAGGATGAAGGGAGGAGGAAAGGAGGAAGGAGGGAAGGAAGGAAAGGAGGGACAAAGGAAGGGAGGAAAGGAAAGAAGTAAGGGAGGAGGAAAGAAGGAAGGAGGGAAGGAAGGAAAGGAGGGACAAAGAAAGGGAGGAAAGGAACGAATGAAGGGAGGAGGAAAGAAGGAAAGAGGGAAGGAAGGAAAGGAGGGACAACGGAAGGGAGGAAAGGAAAGAAGGAAGGGAGGAGGAAAGGAGGAAGGAAAGGAGGGAAAAAGGAAGGGAGGAAAGGAAAGAAGGAAGGGAGGAAGAAAGAAGGAAGGAATGAAGGAAAGAAGGAAGGAAAGGAGGAAGGAAAGGAGGAAGAAGGAAGGAAAGGATGAAGGGAGGAGGAAAGGAGGAAGGAGGGAAGGAAGGAAAGGAGGGACAAAGGAAGGGAGGAAAGGAAAGAAGGAAGGGAGGAGGAAAGAAGGAAGGAGGGAAGGAAAGAAAGGAGGGACAAAGGAAGGGAGGAAAGGAAAGAATGAAGGGAGGAAGAAAGAAGGAACAAGGGAGGGAGGAAGGAAAGGAGGGAGGAAGGAAGGGAGGAAAGGAAAGAAGGAAGGGAGGAAGAAAGAAGGGAGGAATGAATGAAAGAAGGAAGGAAAGGAGGAAGGAAAGGAGGACGAAGGAAGGAAAGGATGAAGGGAGGAGGAAAGGAGGAAGGAGGGAAGGAAGGAAAGGAGGGACAAAGGAAGGGAGGAAAGGAAAGAAGGAAGGGAGGAGGAAAGAAGGAAGGAGGGAAGGGAGGAAAGGAGGGACAACGGAAGGGAGGAAAGGAAAGAAGGAAGGGAGGAGGAAAGAAGGAAGGAAAGGAGGGACAAAGGAAGGGAGGAAAGGAAAGAAGGAAGGGAGGAAGAAAGAAGGAAGGAATGAAGGAAAGAAGGAAGGAAAGGAGGAAGGAAAGGAGGAAGAAGGAAGGAAAGGATGAAGGGAGGAGGAAAGGAGGAAGGAGAGAAGGAAGGAAAGGAGGGAGGAAGGAAGGGTGTAAAGGAGGAAGGGAGGAAGGAAAGAAGGAGGGAGGGAGGAAGGACAGACGGAAGGAATGAAGGGAGGAAAGAAGGACTAGTCAAAACAGACGAGGTCAATTTGACCCGGGAGGACGACACGAAGGTTAAAAAGCTGTGCTGACTTGCAGCTGTGGACTCATGATGATGATGATGATGATGAAGATGATGATGATGATGATGATGATGATGATGATGCTGCTTTAGCACTTTTTCCCCCTTGTTTGTTGAACTGGATTTATAGTGCGGAGAAGACCCATGTTCAGGAAATTGGAGTTTGTTTTCACACAAGTTGTTTTCTTAAGGAAAAGTGACGGAGGGAATGAGAGAGTGAAGTGAAACTCAGAGCTCATTTTTGTCTTTATATACAATCTTAATGTGCCTAAAATAAATGTGGAATAAATATAATCAACTTTTAGCAATGCAACACTTTGGTTTTTTTAAACAAATTTGCATAATTTAAAACTTATTTAGTAAAAATGGTTGTTTTTAGGATCTGTCGTGATCAATATTGACAAAATGTTCAAACATGTAAATGTAGAAATACTTCTTTTCATTTTATGTTTTACAATAAAATATTTAATAGTTATGATTCTTCTGTGGTTACACCATTTGACATTTTCAGGAGCATTCAGTCTTACTTTTGGTAAAAAAAAATGGTGCAAACATCATTTCAAATGATATAAAACCAACAAAAATACTAAATGTACATTTTAACAAACCTGATGCTGCTTTTAAAACTATTTTTTTAGATATTTATGAATCACTCATCTTGCCAACCCTTATTTATCACTAATCCATTAACCCTTAAACAGGCAACGTGCATCAGGAGATTTAGACTATTTAACACTGTTAGGAGCATGATTGGTTGGATTGGTAGAATTGAAGCTTGTTTGTAGGTCTATACTTTGATATAAGTGATAAAAAATCAGTTTAGAAACTAGTATGTGTGATATTAATGATTAAGAGAAACCAAGAATGTATCACTTCTCTTTATTAGATAAAATATTCATTTGTTTTTTACCATTATGAGCCTTTTTTTACTTTAATATGGGCAATGTATTGTGGAAATGTTTTACTTTAGGTGCAAATTAGATAAATAGTAAAATCAAATTATGTTTTTTTAGATCTCATTTTCCACTCCTGCCTTTTTAAGGGTTAATATTAATAAAAAAGACTATTGATTTTGATAGAAAATGGTTCTTCTTCATGACTGAAAAGAGAGATTTCCCCATTCATGTGTGTTTATACTTTAACTGGACTCAGATAGTTTTCATTATGACTCATGACTCAAACCACCCAAACATATCTGACGGCAGCGTTAGAGGCATCGGAGGTGTTGACTTCTCTCATTGAACGGCTCCGTGAAGTCATGAAGCTCATTTCTTCTGAATGAAAGTGAGACAAAGTGTGTGTGTAGAAAACAGATCCGAGTAGGAAGGAAGCTTAAAATATTGTGCTTATTGATGAGGAAAGTCAGAGATGTCATAATAAAGAAAGAGGGGGAACATTTAGGGGAAGGGTGAAAGAGGTGAAAACACAATAAGATAATAAATAGACGTAAATGTGCGAGCATGTGTCAGAGGAAGAGAAGACGGACAGACGGCGGCCATGAATGAGTCCTCAGTCGTCTGTTAATGACCCTTAACCCCGCCGCTGCAAACAGAAGAATCCCTCGGAGACTGTCACACACACGCACGGACACACACACACACACACACACACACACACACACACACACACACACACACACACACACTCCATGTTACTTCATTTGGCAGCGTTTCGACCGTCTTAAGAGGCTTAAACGTCGTCTTCTCTTCTCTCAGGAGACGATGTTTAAGAGGCGGCCAAGTTCTGATTCCTCAGATATCACAAGAATCTGTTTTATTGTGTGTGTGTGTGTGTGTGTGTGTGTGTGTGTGTGTTTGGTGATGAAATTGCTCAATTTTTTAACAAAAATAGCAGAGTGTTTATTAGTTTTTAGTTATAATATCAACTATCGTTTCCTTTGGGATCGTTCTCAGTTTTTTATTTTTTAGGGTCTAGTTCGGTTAAAGGAGAAGTTTTCCTCACTGCTGTTGAAGTGTTGCTCATGTGGGAATGTTGGGTCTCTTTAACCCTCCTGTTGTCCTCGAGTCAAGGAAGGAAGGGAGGAAGAAGTAAGGGAGGGAAGGAGGAAGGAAGGAGGGAGGAAGGAAGGAAGGAAGGAGAGAAGGAAGGAAAGGAGGGAGGGAGGAAGGGTGGAAGGAAGGAGGGAAGGAAGGAAGGAAGGAGGGAAGGAAGGAGGGATGAAGGAAGGAAGGAAGGAGGGAAGGAAGGAGGGATAAAGGAAGGAAGGAAGGAGAGAAGGAAGGAAAGGAGGGAGGGAGGAAGGATGGAAGGAAGGAGGAAAAAATATCCTTTTTTTTGTGTTAAATACTGACAACTTTCACTTCTCCAAGCCTCTAAAATCCTTCACATGAGACAAATCAAAGATGAAAAATCCCACACATGATGAAAAGGTTCATCTGTAGATATTGCTTCTTTCATTTTAAGCCAAAATGCATTAAATAACTGACTCAATTACATTATTTCTTACAGTGATGTTGCAGTTTTTTAACAGTACTCTTTGTTCATCCAAGACAAGATTAATCTAACACTTTTCTAAATGTCTCTCTGCTTCACACTGATATAAATACGCTCGTTCACAGCAGCAGCAACACGTACAGTTTGACTTGAGCTTTAATAATAATAAAAAAATAAAAGTGGAATAACTCTCAGTTGTGATTCAGGCTCTGGAAGTTGTTTTGCAGCAAAGTGTTCAGCTGTTAATTACTTCTGCATGTCGCCTGTTACACAGATGCTTCATGAAAGGAGGTAAAAAAAAAAAGTGTTTTCCATCATTTAATCGTATATTTTGGTGCAAGAAATGAAGAATATGATTTTTTAATAATGTAAAAACAGTAGCATAACTTCCTGGTTAATGTAGTGAAACTAGGTCAGAGTGAACGCAGAATGACCCTAAACGGTGTCGGAGGATGCTGAACATGTTTGCAGGAAGTTTGACTTTTTTTGGGTCGTTCATCATGCGTGCGATGACGTCATGTATATCTGTGTTTAGTGGTGTTTTCGGGCCTTTAGGAGCCTCTCATCTGCTGCACACATCAACACATCGCTGCACGACGCTGATGGATGTCTCACACCTGAGAGACGTTTTAACAGCAGCACAAACACATGTTGTTTATAGACTGTATGTTCTCTCTTTAACCCTCATGTTGCCCTGGAGTCAAGGAAGGAAGGGAAGAAGAAGGAAGGAATGAAGGTAGGAAGGAAGGAAGCTAGGGGAAGGAAAGAAAGAAAGAAGGAGGGAGGGAGGAAAGAAGGAAGGAAAGGAGGGAGGAAGGAAGGATGGAAGGGAGGGAGGAAGAAGGAAGGAAAGGAGGGAGGAAGGAAGGAAAGCAGGAAGAAGGAAGGAAAGGAGAGAGGGAGGAAGGAAGGAAAGGAGGAAGGAAGGAAAGGAGAGAGGAAGGAAGGAAGGAGGAAAGAAAGAGAGAAGGAGGGAGGGAGGGAGAAAGGAAAAGAGGAAGGGAGGAAGGAAGGAAGGAAGCTAGGGGGGAGGAAAGAAAAGAAAGAGAGAAGGAGGGAGGGAGGAAATAAGGAAGAGAGGAAGGAAAGGAAGGAAAGAAGGAGGGGGAAGGAAGGAAGGAAGGAAGGGAGGAAGGAAAGAGGGAGGAAGGAAGGACAGAAGGAAGGAAGAAAGGGGGATGGAGGAAGGGAAGAAGGAAGGAAAAGAGGGAGGAAAGAAGGAAGAAAAAGAGGAAGAAGGAAGGAAAAAAGGGAGGAAGGGAGGACGAAGGAAGGAAAGGAGGGAGGGAGGGAGGGAGGAAGGATGGAAAGGAGGAAGGAAGAAGGAAGGAAAGGAGAGAGGAAGGAAGGAAGGAAGGAGGGAGGGAGAAAGGAAAAGAGGAAGGGAGGAAGGAAGGAAGGAAGCTAGGGGGGAGGAAAGAAAGAAGCAGGGAGGGAGGAAAGAAGGAAGAGTGGAAGGAAAGGAAGGAAGGAAGGAAGGAAAGAAGGATGGAGGAAGGAAGGGAGATGAACTATTTTGCGTTTTCCACTCTTGTAAAAAGTCACCAGACTCATTCAGTGTGAAGAAAAGCAACAAAAGAAAAAAAACTTCAGTTTCTGATTCAAACCGTAACCATGACGATCCGCGTAACGCTTATCAGTCCACATTAAACCCCTGAAGCTGAGTCTTTATGAACTCTTTGACATCTTGCAGAGGCCCGAAAGTGTTTAAAGGCAAATATGTGGATTATCTCTGAGATGCATTATAATAAATCCTGCAGAATATATTTAATGTGTTTAAGTAAATCCACATGTAGGCCAAGCTTAAATGTTGTTTTTCTCTCCATGTCTTCCTCCTGGACTCTGAATAATAAAGTTCTTTAACTAAAAACTACATTTTCATTTTCAATATATCCTGCAGAATGCATTTAATGTGTGTTGTGCTTTAGGTTTATCAACATGTCTTAGTCCAAGATCAAAATACGCCGGAAGGAGGAAGAAGGAAGGAAAGAAGGTAGGAAGGAAGGAAGGGAGGAAGGTAGGAAAGGAAAGAAGGGAGGGAGGAAGGAAGAAGGAAAGGAGGGAGGAAGGAAGGAAGGAAGGAAGGGAGGTAGGAAGGGAAGAAAGGAAGGAAGGAATGTAGGAGGGAGGGCGGGAGAAAGGAAAAGAGGAAGGGAGGAAGGGAGGAAGGAAGGAAAGAAGGACAGAGGAAAGAAGGAATGTAATGGGGAGGAAAGAAAGAGAGAAGTAGGGAGGGAGGAAAGAAGGAAGGTAGGAACAAAGGAAGGAAAGAAGGAGGGAAGGACAGAAGGAAGGAAGGACAGAAGCAAAGAAGAAGGGAAAGAGAGAGGAAGGAAGAAAGAGAGAAGGAGGGAGGAAAGAAGGAACAAAATACGCCGGATGAGACGACGGCATGACGGTGAATTCTGTTAAATCGAGCTTTAAAGCACAGATTATTAAATTGAGAGCATCATTATGTTATTTGTCTCTGCATGTTCTTCCTCCTTGACTCTGAATAAAACAGTTATTTAACAAAAAACTACATTTTTATTGTGTATATTTGAGTGTCAGAGCATCTATTTGCATATTAAATTGTTTCTTTAAAAACGACTAAACCACTTTTCTTATAATTTGCACCAGTTTGCACCAACAATTTCTGTAAAATACCCTTAAAAATGAATCATTAAGTTGCTGCAGATTACTCAGAAAGTTTCAATGAAATTTGTATAAAATTAAAGGACCTATAAAATAAAGCTTTTCCTAATATGGTCATAGTATAAATGTAGTGCAAACATCCTAAATTACTTCAACTGGCTCTTCAGTCACACACACACACACACACACACACACACAGACCATTGTCACTTTTAGGGACCTCACCATTGACCAAAAAATCTGCTTTTTCCCAATTAGGCACATGGTTTTTGGCCCCAGTTGGACAAGTTGTCCCCAATTAACAGGCCCTAAGTCTGAAATCTGTCCCCACAAGTAGCTTATTACAGACACGCACACACACACACACACACACACACACACACAGTTTTGTATAAAACTACATAGACTTACATTTATTCCCTGCAGACGTACTCTCACTCTAACCTTAACCACACGTACATAAATCTGCTTTTTCCTAATTGGACAAACTGTCCCCAAGTCTGACATTTGTCCCTATGAAAGCTCCCACACACACACACACACACACACACACACACACACACACACACACACACACACACACAGTACCTGCACGCTGTGTCTGTGGTTGCGGTTGAGCTCCAGCAGACTCTCTCTGGAGGCTCGGCTGGACGGAGACAGTGAGAACGCTCTCTCATGTTGACCGCTCCCTGACACAACCTCCACTGGATACAATACGTCTCATACAGCTCCTCCACCTGCACACACACACACACACACACACACACACACACACACACACACACAGACAGAATGAATACATGAATAACTGTCCATTCATCACTTAAACCCAAAGATCAAACCCTAAATCAGAGTCAAGGCTATAACTTTTTTCTTACCTTGCTCATTTGAAATTCTAATCTTCGTATGTATCTCTCCAGCGCTCTGATCTCCTGTGAAAGCAAAAACATGAATGACATGAATATCATCTGTAGCCTATATAATGTATTCAATTTAAATTTAGTTGAGTTTTTTTCTCTCTTCATGGTGATTTTTATGCTTTACTGAAGTGAAGTGAAACCACTGGCTGACTGAGAGGTAAGAAAACTTAATGTAAGCATGTAGAAAGTTCATATTTAATGGAAAAAAGAGATTTATTTAGTTAAAAACTACATATACATTCAATTAAATTAGCATTATGGTGCCATTTCTTGTGTTTACAGTACTGTGCAAAAACTTTAAGGCACTAAAAGTAAAGTGAGGATGCCATGAATAGTTCTTATTTATCAATTAACTTCATGCAAAGTCGATTAAACTGCAGAAACCTTCATAAAATCAATATTTGCTGTTTTGAGCAGCTTTGCTTTTTAAACAGCAGCAGTTCTCCTCGGTAC
>NC_084972.1:32531934-32557225 GCF_963691925.1 Scomber scombrus | reverse complement strand
AAGAAAGGGGATGGAGGAAGGACAGATGGAAGGAAGGAAGGACAGACGGAAGGAAGGAAGGACAGACGAAAGAAGGAAGGAAAGAAAGAGAGAAGGAAGGAAGGAAGGAACAGTTAAAAACAGACGGGGTCAATTTGACCCGGGAGAACGACACGAAGGTTAAAGTATTTTCAACAAAAAGTATTTGATATTTTGTGTGTTGACAGTAACACACATCTATAAACTGGTTTTATCGGCAATATTTCTGTAATTATGGACTTATGGAGAAAAGTGTTTTCATGGTGTGTGTGTGTGTGTGTGTGTGTGTGTGTGTGTGTGTGTGTGTGTGTGTGTGTGTGTGTGTGTGTGTGTGTGTGTGTGATATGTGTCGCCCCTGTCAGTGTGTGTGTGGTCATGTTTACAGCTGGGTCGTGTCACCAATCAAACCTCCGTACTCATCAGAGACCACAAAGTGTTATACGGTCGGGACACACGAGATGCTCAGGAATGAAAACAGTGTGTGAGTGTGTGTGTGTGTGTGTGTGTGTGTGTGTGTGTGTGTGTGTGTGTGTGTGTGTGTGTGTGTGTGTGTGTGTGTGTGTGTGTGTGTGTGTTTGAATATGTACATTTTTGGGGGTGTTTCTTTCTTTCTTTCACACACATGCACAGGAAGTACATTCCAGCTCTGCGTCTCCTCCTAACGTGACATTTTGTTCTCTCTCTCTCTCTCTCTCTCTCTGTCAGTGTCTCTCTCTCTCTCTCTCTCTCTCCTCTCTCTCTCTCTCTCTCTCTCTCTCTCTCTCTCTCTCCTCTCTCTCTCTCTCTCTCTGTCAGTGTCTCTCTCTCTCTCTCTGTCAGTGTCTCTCTCCTCTCTCTCTCTCTCTCTCTCTCTCTCTCTCTCTCTCTCTCTCTCCTCTCTCTCTTTCTCTCTCTCTCTCTCTCTCTCTCTCTCTCTCTCTCGCCCCTCGTGGGACTGACAGTTGACATCTGTGTGTTGTTTTTTTTGTGTGTTCCTCCTTCAATACATCTTACAGTTAAAGTCTGCGGTGCGTTCGCTGTCTGCCCATCAATGAGGAACAGAACAGGCTCGTCTGTCTGGAGGATGAAGGGATTTCCCTCCACATGCCATCGGACAGTTACGCTTTAAATCTTAAAGGACGACAACAGATCGCCTTTTATTGTTTCACAGGGTGGAAAAACAACTTCCACACACGGCTGATCTATATTAAAGCCCAGATTTTTGGTCAAAGTTTCTGTTTATTTCTGCCTCATGTTGTGCTTTCTATCATCCCGACAGATACAGGAATAAATCGAAAATCTCCTCTGGGACACGAGTCCTCAAAAAATGTGTGGCCTTAAATACTTTTGTTTTATTTAGACAGCACAGTGGTTCATTTGAAGTTTGTTTTGATATTGTAGAAAATGTGTTTTGACCTCTTGGGGAAATCTCGAGAGTGTTTAAAAATGATCTTGAATAAATGTAGACAAGTGTTAAATGTGCTCCAAATGTTGAAATATGAAGTAAAATCACAACACATGAGTTTAAACTTTACTAAATGATCTTAACCATAGTCCTAAATCTTAAATCTTAAATCAATATTACTGCTTTTAGTTCAGATTATCCTGCACAACACAATTGAATTTGTTGTATTTACACAGGCGACCGAACGAGGTGCCACATTTATCTCCAATCAGCACCATGTGTGAACTGGCTGACCGAAACTCAACAAACCAACAACAAATCAGAGCCTGAAATTGTTAAATAATACCATATGATTATGATTTTTTACTGGTAGTTCTTCTTTTTTTCGGTAAACTTTGAGATGTGTTTTTCTGCTTTTACCACAAACTTCTCCAGCTGTGTGGATGTTTTTTAACAACCGGACCACCTGCTGCAGCTAGTAACTATAAACACCAGTAGCTTGAGAACTGTAGCTTATAATAATAGAAATCAGCTATACATACAACCTGATCTGAAATCACTATACTTGCATATAGATTATTTGTTCTTCTGTTGCCTATTATCTAGTTAAAAAGAGTACAGTGTGTCTAGCTTAGATTGGCCCTTCGTCAGGCACAAATGCATCAAATTGACTAAATAGTCTTCGTCCCTTCTAGGAATGTGGCTACAAGCACATCGCCAACCAAATGTAATAAAAATACGTAGACAAATCCAGAATAAAAAACAGTTGCTGGACCATAGAAGTAAATCTGTAAAGGCAGAAGAAAGTCTGCAGCTCCCAATGCAGGTATAGTTTAGTGGATATCCCCTTAAAATATACCTGCATTTGGATATTTTTAAGGGAGCCTTTTACAGTGTTTGAGTCTTTCACAAACACAGAGTAACTATAATTTTTTTAGTGACAGGAAGGATGTGCATATATTTAATACGCTGATGACTTTTAATCTAATTGAGACATTAAACTGCAGCATACTGCATTGAAGAAGGCTTTAAACTAGCGATTGAGACCATAAACACATTTTGAAAACGTTTACTGAGGTTAGAAATCAAGTGAGAAGTTGGTGAATTCTCCATTGACTTGTATAGAGACGGAAGTCCTTTTGACACCGAAACGGTCGCCCCCTGGTGGCCTTTTGATAGAATGCAGTTTTAAGTTACTTCCGCGCTGGCATCATTTCAGAGGACCGGAAGTCCCCGCCTGGTACGAGCACACACCAACACCTCCGCTGATTAGAGCTTAAACCACACTTCTACATGTTCTATCTGGTCTATTTTACTACCTGTAAAATCTACAGTAGTTTAGTTTAATCACCAACAACATAAAACATAAAACCAACAGTAAAATAAACCAGTCAGCAGAAATGTTGGACATCTTGCGGAGGACATGATTGAAATACAAAGATTATTTGTCTTTGTTTATCATGATTAAATCTATCCATCGGTCTGTTTTTGACGTTTTAATCTGATGCATTTGATTGGTGTCTAGTCCAAGACAGTAACGTCGAACATTTTAAAGCACATATAAAAAATGTACTCAGTAATAGATAAATTTAACTGCAATGATGCATTTAATGTAACTAGCTACTTCATTTAAACCATACTTAAGTAAAAGTAAAATTACTGACTTTGAAAAAATACTCAAAAAAGTAAACAAGTAAACAAAACAGCTTCTCAATTACAGTAACGTGAGTGCTTGTAATTCATTACTTCCACCTCTGAATCTATTTCTATCTCTACTGAATTATTGGTTTTAACCAGGTGGGGAGTTCCGGTCCTCTGGAATGATGCGAACGCGGAAGTAACTTAAAACTGCATTCTATCAAAAGGCCACCAGGGGGCGACCGTTTTGGTGTCAAAAGGACTTCCGTCTCTATACAAGTCAATGGAGAATTCACCAACTTCTCACTTGATTTCTAACCTCAGTAAACGTTTTCAAAATGTGTTTATGGTCTCAATCGCTAGTTTAAAGCCTTCTTCAATGCAGTATGATGTTCATTTGGGACATTTTGGCCTCCCTGATTTTATATTTGACAATAAAGCAGGGTATGCATTAGGGCGTGGCTACGTCGTGATTGACAGGTTGATTGGTTCACAGGTTCAGGAGGGCGCCTCATGCTCCTCCTGATGCCCATATAAGTAGAATCCGTGTTTTTATTTTTCCCTGCATGCACCTGAAATTTTCAAGATGGCGCTGCTCAGATCCGAAACTATTGGCCTCCGAGCAGCAGTCCACAAACCAATGAGTGACGTTACGGATGTTAGGTCCATTTCTTATATACAGTCTATGGTTTTTACTCCCGTTCTCATTGGCTGTAACAGTCTGTCACTCACCGCCGTCGTCCAGTCAGAGAGCTGAATCCGGTGAAGGAGCGGCTCCTGTGGATCAAACCTCCATCGGAGGGACAGTCGAATCTCAGCTTCACCGACATCCTGAAGAGACAAAGAGAGAAAGAAAGAGAGAGAGAAAGAGAAAGAAGAGTTTAAAGGAGGACTGAGCAACATTTTAATCATATTTGAGGGGTGTTGCAAACTATTTCCCATTAAATTCCAATTAACCGCACCCACACATACTCATCATCAGCTGAGTCATAGAAGATGACGCTACAAGCGATTGATCCGTTGATAGATTTATTTTGCCAGACCTCCATGACTTCAACCACACTACTTCCAAACCAGTGACATTACACTAATCGCAATAAGTTTTTTCAAACTTCCAAACCAGCATTTTCAAACATAAACCAAATTTCAAGTGGCTGACTCAAGATTTCCCAATTTATTTATTTTTTTTAACAAATTCCTCTTCAGACCTCGGAGTTGTGGCATAGTTTAACGAGATTAACAAGAAGGCATTTATCACCAGCCTGAGGTCAGAAAACTGTTAAATCTTTAAAAAAAAAATTAGTTTCTAGCAATTATTTTAGCTTTCGTTGAATGGTGGTCTAATATGAAGAGGTAAGAATAGTTGCTCTAGTTTTTCTTTTTTTTTAAATATATTACTGCTGTTATTGGTTTGACTTTGTTGTTTATTTCCACTTCATTTACTTAACCCTTCTGTTGTCCTCCCGGGTCAAATTGACCCCATCTCTTTTGACTGTTCCTTCTTTCCTTCTTTCCTCCATCGCTCTCTTAAATTTTTCCTTTGTTCTTCCCTCCCTCCCTTTTTCTTTGCTCCCTCCTCCTTCCATACTTCCTCCTTCCTTCTCTCCTTACTTCCTTCCCTCCTTACTTCCTTCCTCTTTTCCTCCCTCCCTCCTTACTCCTTTCCTTCCTTCCTTCCTTCCTCCTTTCCTTCCCCCCTTCCTTCTCTCCTAACTTATTTCCTCTATTCCTCCCTCCCTCCTTACTCCTTTCCTTCCTCCCTTCCTTCCTTCCTTCCTTCCTTCCTTCCTTCCTTCCTTCCTTCTCTCCTTACTTCCTACCTCTTTTCCTCCCTCCCGCCTTACTCCTTTCCTTCCTTCTTTCCTTCCTTCCTTCCTTCCTCCTTTCCTTCCTCCCTTCCTTCTCTCCTAACTTCCTTCCTCTATTGCTCCCTCCTTCCTTACTCCTTTACTTCCTTCCTTCCTTCCTTCCTTCCTTCCTTCCTTCCTTCCTTCCTTCCTTCCTCCCTTCCTCCCTTCCTTCTCTCCTAACTTCCTTCCTCTATTGCTCCCTCCTTCCTTCCTTCCTTTCCTTCCTCCTGTCCTTCCTTGACCTGAGGACAACAGGAGGGTTAACACACACACAGACATTTGTACATCTACCACTTTTTGAGGATCCTCATTATCATAATAACCATGATCCCAAACTTTAACCATCACAACCACACATCCAACCAAAGATTACCCTAAAAATAGGTCATAAAAAACCCAAAACAGCCCTTTGAGGAAGCGAGAACCAGACAAACTCCAAAGGTTGAGGTTACAAACTTTGAAGAACAAGAGAACACACACACACACAGACAGTAAACCTCACTTATTCCCCCAAACAGGAAACAGAGATCCAACATCTTTGTGACACACCAAGAAAAAAAAGAGCCTCAGACAAAAGAGTCACGCTAACTACATACATGTGTGTAAACCAACACAATCGCTCTTTCTGGTAGTTTCAAGCCAAGTGCCTCAGATGGCAGAGGATCATTTTAGGGTAAAGTCCCTGTTCGGGGTTTCACACTTACAACAACAGGCGTGTTTGGCCTCTTTAAAGAAGTACGTACGCGCCCCTCGAAGTCTGGCAGAGTCCTCCCTTACAGAGTATTTAAAAAATGTAACAGAGGAGCAGGAGCCAAGAGACTTTATGAGGTGTGGCTTCATAGATACAGAGGTGGTCATGTGGGGGGGTTGTAGGGACATGGAGGACACCAAAAGACCACTATAAAGTAAAGAAAGAGTTTGGTGGCACTTTGACGGTCACTAGAAGCACATTCACGGCTTCTTTTTGGTACCTGTGTTGCTTTTGGGCTTGCAGCTCTGCTACGAGAGGGTCTGTGTGCATTTGTGTCTCTTTATGAAGAGCAAATATAGTTGTAGTCAGAAGTGGAACAATGCAACTCAAGGCCTGGTGTCCAAACCAAACAATACTATAACTTCTAGATGGGCACTTTGTTTGTTGCGTGCTCATACAATAGACTTCCAATTACAGATCTACAAAGTCTTCTTCATTAGGAGCAGGTGTGCTTGTATTCAACTTATACAACATTTTTACCCTCTTTCCTCCGCATCGACTTTCACGTATTTTTATTTAGTTTGATTTTCCCCCAACTTTATAGAGTAAATGTTTGTTTTGTTCGGAGATGTTGGTGCTATAGTGCGACATCTAGTGGCTGAACGATGTGTTACTGCAACTTCAAAGGCAGTAAGGGAGAAAAAAGGGTGGCACAACCATAGACTGCATATAAAATGGACGTAACATCCGTGACGTCACCCATTGGTTTGTGGACTGCTGCTCGGAAGCCAATAGTATCGAATCTGACCAGCGGCATCTTGAAAATTTCAGGTGCATGCTGGGAAAAAAAAAAAACGGATTCTACTTATATGGGCATCAGGAGGAACATGAGGCGCCCTCCTGAACCTGTGAATCAATCAAACCTGCCAATCACGACGTAGCCACGCCCTAATGCATACCCTGCTTTATCGTCAAATATAAAATCAGGGAGGCCAAAATGTCCCAAATGAACATCATACTGCATTGAAGAAGGCTTTAAACTAGCGATTGAGACCATGAACACATTTTGAAAACGTTTACTGAGGTTAGAAATCAAGTGAGAAGTTGGTGAATTCTCCATTGACTTGTATAGAGACGGAAGTCCTTTTGACACCAAAACGGTCGCCCCCTGGTGGCCTTTTGATAGAATGCAGTTTTAAGTTACTTCCACGTTGGCATCATTTCAGAGGACCGGAACTACCCGCCTGGGCGCAACGTATAAAAATGTCAATCCGTGATGAGGAATAGGTGGTATTAAACTAAATCCCATCATGTATAGTCTTCATACACAGACAAAAAAAGAAGCTTAGTGGAAGTTTAGTAAGGATAAATCATCTTTCTGCATGCTCACATCTATAGATTTTATATCTCATCCCTCGGCCATTCTGATCTCTCTCACAGCTCATAATCTCCTTCCAGTCATTTCTGTTCACATCAATCAGTCACATCTAACCAATAGCACAGTGACACACACATTCATTGTCAGCTGTATCAAATTGCAGCTGTCCCTTTTAAATATGTTTTCTCCCTTTCTGCTTTGGTGCTTTCTTGATGCTGTTTTGCTACGACTCACCACCACCACCTCTCCATCACTGCCCAGTCTTCCCAGATTCACCACTTCATCAACCTCATTAACCTCAGTCTCAGCAGAAAGTCATCAATCGACCACGACCAGTGTTTTGGACTCCATGGAGGTTGGTCTATCTTATTATCTTACTACTGTTCAACTCAAAATCTCCCTGCAGAGTCCAAGCACCAAAGACTTTTGACGATACCTAATCTTCAATATCATCTGTATAATAAACATCTCTTTTTTGCTTCATTCTCTGGTCTCTCCTCTCCGCAGTCTGGATGCCATCTGCTCCGAGCTTTTTCATGTGTTTCCTGTGAAATATGAGGTTGGTTGAAGTTAAAACAACAACTCTATTCTTTACGTGGTCATCAGCTGGTTTTTTCTTCTAAATGAGTCTAAATGATCCTTTTTTAATGGTAGTTTACTATTCCCATGTTTCTATTGTAGAAAGAAAGGATCAATCATCGACCAAACTCAAACTCAGCATCTTTATTATGACCTGATGATGATTGATAAACATCATGAACGTGCAGTTTTACTGATTGTCTTGGCCAGTATTTTTCCCAATTCTTTGTGTTTCCTGTGCAGTTCAGAGCTTTTACCAATAATAGTATGTCAAAAAAATATGCTGCCAGTGAAAGTAGTTCAGGATAACCCAGTTTTGGAGTCCTGACCCAGAATGTAAGAAAAACTACGGTCCCTGATGCCAAAACCAATCAAGCAGTCGCCCCTAGCAACCACACATAACACACATGGATGGAGAAACCAGGTCTGGTGATTCTGAACCCAAGTGAACACATAATACTACACTACAGGCACCTTTGGTGCTCATTATCCTCATTACCTTCCCACCTACGTGTCTCCCAGTGGAGGGAGTCACCGGGAAAAAGGTTTTTGTTTTTCAGGGTCAGAGAATCCCATGACAAGAACATACTTACTTAACCCTCCTGTTGTCCTCGAGTCAAGGAAGGAAGGGAGGAAGAAGGAAGGAAGGAAGGAAGGGAGGAAGAAGGAAGGAAAGGAGGGAGAAGAAGGAAGGGAGGAAGGAAGGAAAGGAGGAAAAAGGAAGGAAAGGAGGGAGGAAGAAGGAAAGGAAGGAAGGGAGGAAGAAGGAAGGAAAGGAGGGAGGAAGAAGGAAGGAAAGGAGGGAGGGAGGAACGAAGGAACGAAGGAAGGAAGGAAGGAAAGAAGGAGGCACGGAGGAAGAAAGGATAGAAGGAAGGAAGAAAGGATAGAAAGAAGGAAGAAAGGAAAGAGAGAGGAAGGAAAGAAAGAGAGAAGGAGCGAGAGAGGAAGGACAGACGGAAGGAAGGAAGGAAGGAAGGGAGGAAAGAAGAACAGTCAAAACAGACGAGGTCAATTTGACCCGGAGGACGACACAAAGCTTAAGATGAATATGATCTAAAAAGAAAAAAAAGAGGATGAGGAATCTCGGCCAAAAACTTTGAGAGATGTTTTACTTTTCCAGGCTATAGGTTCAGTTTTATGGGGACACAGAGGAGATACGTCAACTTCCACCGTGTCTTATGATGATTTGTCTCTGAATGAATTCTATCAACGGTCTTGAAGAGGTGGAAAGTAACATTTACTGGGAGGACTGGGAGTTTGTTTACCTTATTTGAATCAAGGGTCTTAGGACAGACGGTGTCATCAGCTGCACAGATTGTAAAATCATTAGAGGCACATTTCTGTTTTGTGGTTTTTGGCTATAAATAAAAATGACTAGTGTATTTTATTTTAAGATGCTTTACCTGAGTAGTTTCATTTTATGCTGCTTAATACTTCTACTCTAACTTTTCAGAGGGAATTATTATTGCTTTTTTTGTCGCTTCCTTCCTTCCTTCCTTCCTCCTTCCTTCCTTCCTTCCTTCCTTCCTTCCTTCCTTCCTTCCTTCCTTCCTTCCTTCCTTCCTTCCTTCCCTCCCTCCCTCCCTCCCTCCCCTCCCTCCTCCCTTCCTTCTTTCCTCTGTCCTTCTTTCCTTCCTTCCTCCCTTCCTCTTTTCCTTTCTCCCTCCCTCCCTCGTTCCTTCTTTCCTCCCTCCCACCTTCCTACCTTCCCTCCTTCCTTATTTCCTCCGTCCTTACTTCCTTCCTTCCTTCCCTCCTTCCTTCTTTCCTTCCTCCTTCCTTTCTGTCTTTCTTCCTCCCTTCCATCCTTCCTTCCTCCTTTCCTTCCTTCTTCCCCCCTACATCATTCCTTCCTTTCTTCCTTCCTTCCTCCTATCTTTCCATCCTCCCTTCCTTCCTCCTCCCTCCTTTCCTTCCTTCCTTCCTTCCTTCCTTCCTTCCTTCCTTTTTCCTTCCTTCCATCCATCCTTCCTTCCTTCCATCTTTCTTCCCTTCCTTCCTTGACTCCAGGACTACAGGAGGGTTAAACACTGGTGTGATATTCTTACACTGTGTTATCGGCTGTGTTATCGGTAGTTTGACTTGAGTTTCATTGACTGTCTGGGACCTTCGGAGCCTTTTGAGCTTTTTTTTTTTATCAAAATGGCCAATTCACCTCTTTCACTTTACTGAATGAATTCATCATTCAATGCTCCACTCTTTTAAAGGTCAACTTAAATTGCAGAGTTTTTGTGTTATTTAAACGTTGTAGGTAATCTATAAATGTCTGTGTAAGTTTCATTACCAAGAGATTTGGATTCATGTGCTTGAAAACCTGAGAATAATTTACATTACAGGCCTCGTAGGAAAAACCTTTGAAGTACTATTTGCTGAGTATAGGCTTTAATAAATGCCTTATGCTCGGAGGGATCCGTTCAGCTGTGTGAGCTGAGAGAGGCAGAATAACACAGCTCAATCCTGGCCGAACGCCACATTAAGCCAACTGTAACAAGTGATGTGAAGAATGTAAAACACATCACGCCATCAAACAAGCACAAAGTCTATTTCTGCCGTCACACATTACATCCATCTACACCTGTCGGCTCTGGTTTTACTCCTAACATTTAAACAAAATTCACCTGGAAAAAGCTTTAAAATCACATCATATATTTGTCTTGTTTTACTGCACTTTGACAGATTTCTGCATGTTTGAGTCTGAAAAATTGCTTTTTAAATTGAACTTTTTGGGACTTGAGTCCACCTGTGTGTTCCAGCTTTGTCTCTAACTTTGTGTTTGTTCAGAGGAATTGAAGGATTTCCTCTGAACCACTGAATCATCGCCACATGTAGTCATGAAGCAGACAGACAAGACTTTTAGGAGGACGAGGAGGAGGAGGGGGGAGAGAGAGTTGTGGTTGTTAGTTGGATTTTAAAAGGAAGAAACAATCGGCGTAATGAGTAAACAAGAAAGAAAGATAGATCGGGTGTTGTGGAAATGAGAAAAATAAGGAAAATTACAAGACAGATGAGCTATAATTAGAAAACAAGAAGATATACAGTACATCATAAAGGCAGCAGATCAACCCTAAACAGCTGTGGAGAACAAGCAGAGCAACACACACACACATACACACACACACACACACACACACACACACACACACACACACACACATACACACACACACACACACACAAGAAATGTCCCAGATCTCCTTTAACAATTAAAATCCTGACACACCCTCTAGTCTTGTAAATGAGCTGTTTAAAGGGGCTCTGGGTCTCACACACACACACACACACACACACACACACACACACACACACACACACACACACACACACACACACACACACACACACACACACACACACACACACACACACACACAGAGACAGACAGACGCACAGCTGAAGCTGCTCGGGACCTCCTCTGTTTACACTGAGAGAGAGTCTGCTGGAAAAAGAGAAATAGAGCAGAAACATGTTGAGAAGTTACATCTGACTGTAGACGGAGACAGAAGGAAAGAGAACGAAAGAAAATATAATATCTGAGCAGTGTTCATGAATGGAGAATGAACTCATTAGTCAGAAAGTGTCATTCTTAATTTTATTAGTTTGTCTAAGATGTTCCCTCAGCCCTATGTTCCCCTATTTCTAAGAAATGTTCCTCCCATCAAAATTGGGCCCTATGTTCCCACAGCACTATGTTCTCTAAGCCCTATGTTCCCTCAGCACTATGTTCCCTCAGCCTTATGTTCCCACAGCCCTATGTTCCCTAATCCCTATGTTCCCTCAGACCTATGTTCCCACAGCCCTATGTTCCCTCAGCCTTATGTTCTCTAAGCCCTATGTCCCCTCAGCCCTATGTTCCCTCAGCTCTATGTTCCCTCAGCCATAGGTTTCCTCAGCCCTATGTTCCGACAGCCCTATGTTCCCTCATCCCTATGTTCCCACAGCCCTATGTTCACTCATCCCTATGTTCCGACAGCCCTATGTTCCCTCAGCCCTATGTTCCCTCATCCCTATGTTCCATCATCCCTATGTTCCCTCATCCCTATGTTCCAACAGTCCTATGTTCCCTCAGCCCTATGTTCCCTCATCCCTATATTCCCTCAGCCCTATGTTCCCTCAGCCCTATGTTCCTTCAGCCCTATGTTCCCACAAACCTATGTTCCCACAGCCCTATGTTCCCACAAACCTATGTTCCCACAGCCTTATGTTCCCTCAGCTCTATGTCCCCACGACCCTATGTTCCCTCAACCCTATGTTCCCTCAGCTATATGTTCCCTCATCCCTATGTTCCCTCAACCCTATGTTCCCTCAACCCTATGTTCCCTCAGCTATATGTTCCCTCATCCCTATGTTCCCTCAACCCTATGTTCCCTCAGCCCTATGTTCCCTCAGCCATATATTCCCTCAACCCTGTGTTCCCTCAACCCTATGTTCCCTCAGCCCTATGTTCCCTCAGCCCTATGTTCCCTCAACCCTATGTTCCCTCAGCCATATGTTCCCTCAGCCATATATTCCCACAGCCCTATGTTCCCTCAGCCCTATGTTCCCTCAGCCATATATTCCCTCAGCCATATGTTCCCACAGCCCTATGTTCCCTCAGCCATATGTTCCCTCAGCCATATATTCCCACAGCCCTATGTTCCCTCAGCCCTATGTTCCCTCAGCCATATATTCCCTCAGCCATATGTTCCCTCAGCCCTATGTTCCCACAGCCCTATGTTCCCTCAGCCCTATGTTCCCTCAGCCCTATGTTCCCTCAACCCTATTTTCCCTCAGCCCTATGTTCCCTCAACCCTATGTTCCCTCAGCCCTATGTTCCCTCAGCCCTATGTACCCTCATCCCTATGCTCCCTCATCCCTATGTACCCTCATCCCTATGTTCCCTCATCCCTATGTACCCTCATCCCTATGTTCCCTCATCCCTATGTCCCCACAGCCCTATGTTCCCTCAGCCCTATGTTCCCTCAGCCCTATGTCCCCACAGCCCTATTTTCCCACAGCCCTACGTTCCCTCAGCCCTATGTTCCCTCAGCCATATGTTCCCTCAGCCCTATGTTCCCAAAGCCATATGTTCCCACAGCCCTATGTTCCCTCAGTCCTATGTTCCCTCAGCCCTATGTTCCCTCATCCATATGTTCCCACAGCCCTGTGTTCCCTCAACCCTATGTTCCCTCATCCATATGTTCCCTCAGCCATATATTCCCTCAACCCTGTTCCCTCATCCCTATGTTCCCTCAGCCCTATGTTCCCTCAGCCCTATGTTCCCTCAGCCCTATGTTTGCCTACTTAACATTGTTTTGTGTTGTTGTTGTTGTAACTTGACAACATTGTAAATGAGGATTTCTCTTCAATGGTCATTCGAGGTAAAATAAAGGTCGATAACAGTCAGTGGAGCAATAATTTCCAACGTGAGCCCCAGCACACTTATTTGAAGGCCTAAATTTAGCGCTTGAGACCAGAATGACTCACAGAAAAACAGAGTAGTTCTGGAGAGAAGCTGAGACTTTTTGAATGGGAGTCAGTTGGAGCATGTAGCACCCGAAGGGTTTTCAGCACTGGCTTCGGCCTCAGGCAGACGCTACTCGAATCATAAAGCAAAAGCAGCATGATTTCAGATTACATGTTCATTACTTTTATTGTAGACAGTTTTTAAAATTACAGAAGAATGATGTGATAAAACTTGCTTTAGCGTCTTCCTGTGATTTTCAGAGCTGTGCAGAAGAAAGTTGTAAAAGTGAAAATAAAATTGACGTATCATCATTTTCTAAGTTGTTTTTTTCCACATCGAGCAGCAACGTTATTCACTCATTTGGAGTCATGGTGAATATAAGTCCAATATTCACTCTCGTTTAGCTCTGTTTTTACTCTCTATCAACTCCTGAGGGAAATATCCAGCTCTTTGGCTACTTAATGCTTCACTATGTTTCTACATTTTGGCAAATAAAACAATATGTGGATTATGTTTTGATCATTTGAAAAAGTTTAATGTGTTAACTCAACAATTTCCTCTTATTTAATATACTTTTTTTTTTGAACATACATAATTATTTCGCTCATTTATTTTATGATTTTCTTTTCTTTTTTTCTCTTTTTACATCCTGCTGTTTTCATTTAAACCTGCACCCCGCCAGCTGATTTCACTGAAGATTGATGATCTGCTGTTTGGCTGGAGGTGTGCAGGCCTGCTGACTGCAGCTGGTGCAGCTTTTTGTTGGATGACAATCTGCAGCTTTTTGTTTGAATCTTCTTGATTGAAAAATAACTGCGAGTCGGCAGCCTGTGAGTGAACAACACAACTGAATAATGAACATGTGAACAATATATAAAAACCTGTTATAAAAATGTTTAAATGTTCAAAAGAAATAAATCAAACCTGGAATGTGACTCAAATGTGAAAATGTGGGAGGCACATTCCAGGAGTGATGAAGAATTCAGGGAGGATGAGGACGGTGTGTGTGTGTGTGTGTGTGTGTGTGTGTGTGTGTGTGTGTGTGTGTGTGTGTGTGTGTGTGTGTGTGTGTGTGGTGTGTGTCCACGTCCACGTGTTTCTGTTACCTCCCGAGGACCTTTCTACATTAAAAACCTTTCAGGAACACTACTCCTCACTAGGTCCAAAGCCTGGTTCTTATGAGGTAAAAACATCTTATCTAAAGGTGATTTAAGTCATAAGATCATTTAAGTGTGAATTGAGGTTAGTTTAACCTTTGTTGACCCCGTCTGTTTTGAATGTTCCTTCTTTCCTCCCTTCCTTCCTTTTATCTGTCCTTCTTCCCTCCGTCCTTCTCTCTTTCTTTCCTTCCTCCCTCCTTTCTTCCTTCATTCCTTCCTTCCTCCCTCCCTCCTTTCCTTCCTTCTTCTACCTTCCTTCTTCCTCCCTTCCTTCCTTCCTCCCTTCCTCTTTTCCTTTCTCCCTCCCTCCCTCCTTCTCTCTTTCTTTCCTCCCTCCCTCCTTTCCTTCCTTCTTCCTCCCTCCCTCCCTCCCTCCTTTCCTTCCTTCTTCCTCCCTTCCTTCCTTCCGCCCTCTTTTCCTTGCTTCTTCCTCCCTCCCTTCCTTCCTTCCACCCTCCTTTCCTTCCTTCTTCCTTTCTTCCATCCTTCCTTATTCCTCCCTTCCTTCCTTCCTTCCTTCCCCCCTCCTTTCCTTCCTTCCTTCCTTCTTCCTCCCTTCCTTCCTTGACTCGAGGACAACAGGAGTGTTAAAGTCAGGGTTAGTCATGAATAGGTGATGGTTAAGGTTATT
This sequence comes from Scomber scombrus, assembly GCF_963691925.1. NCBI lineage: Eukaryota > Metazoa > Chordata > Actinopteri > Scombriformes > Scombridae > Scomber > Scomber scombrus. The sequence continues at coordinate 32,542,450 of NC_084972.1, read as the reverse complement.
TGGACAATTATTCAATGCTTAGTCAATTATTAAATGCCTGTATTATCACTGCACAGCAATACAACGAAATGATGTGTCCCCATTGGCTGATAATACATGAAAAAGCAGCAAGAAACTATATGCATAAGACAATGTGACACATAAAAGACAACATTTGGATAACAAGTACAGCTGCAGAATCTAGTTGATTCATGACTAAAACTGTGTGTATGCACAACGTTAGACACATGCATAGACCTCATTTTCATCAGATTTATAAAGCTGTGCATACTAATGTTTCTGTCTTATAAATCTCAGTCATTGTGGAGCTGGATGCATGTGCACAAGTTTAATTTCCACTCCTACAGTTTATCCATAAATGCACAAAGACACGCCCCTGAACCAGCTGTTTTCATACCAGCTCGTACACCTGTCAATGAAAGAAGACGTCCAGTTTGACAGATCGTGTTGCACCAACGACGTTCTCCAACAGCCACAACAGCTGTCTGTATGTGCGGCTGTGCATCTCCCTTATAGAGTTCATATCACACATCACTCCTGCCCTGCAGCAACTTCATTGGCTCCCTATCAAATCCCGCATTGACTTTAAGATTCTACTCCTCACTTACAAGATCCTTCACAACCTGGCACCATCATATCTCTCTGAACTGATTCACATTTACACACCTTCCCGAACTCTCCGATCCTCCTCCTTTGCCAACCAGCTCTTTGCCCCATCTGCCAACTTAACTACCACCATGGGGTCAAGAGCCTTTAGCCGATCTGCCCCCCGCCTTTGGAACTCTCTCCCACCAGACATTCGCACTTCTGACTCTGTTTCCACCTTTAAATCCTGCCTGAAAACGCATGCAAACACGTTCTTGTTTATTTATTGTACTGATGCACTTTATAGTCACATTCATATTTATTCTTTATCTTTGCACTAAACGTTACCTGATTTATATTGTTTGATGTACTGTTGTTGTGTTTTATGTGCCTTGTAAGGTGTCCTTGTGTGCTTTGAAAGGAGCCTTTAAATAAAATGCATTATTATTATTATTATATCATTAATTCAGTTCATGGAGCTGTAAACCGTCTCAGTAATGTAATCAATGATTTGTTTGTAGCTCTCTTATATCTAAACTGACTTTACATGGTGTGATACAACTAAGGATACAATCACAGAATCAGTACAGCTACTTATCAACCCTAAAAAACTAACAATGTTTAACTAAAATATTTAATCTCTCACTTTATATTTCATGTTCACCTCATCATGTTAGCCTCAGGGCATGTTAGAAAAAACATGTACACGCCTGAGGTAAACACATTCTGGGTTTATAAATACCAGTTTCTGTGCAAGAAATGGTGAATGCATGTGTTTTGTGTGTGTGTGTGTGTGTGTGTGTGTGTGTGTGTGTGTGTGTGTGTGTGTGTGTGTGTGTGTGTGTGTTTGTGTGTGTACATCGATTATGCATCTGGCACCTGGTGTTAAAAAATTAGCCTTGACCTGCAAGTGATTTACGGGTTCCCATGTGGTGAGGAGGCGGGAGGTTGGGGCCTGTGTGTGTGTGTGTGTGTGTGTGAGAGTGTGTGTGTGTGTGTGTGTGTGTGTGTGTGTGTGTGTGTGTCTGGCAATGAAGTTGTAAGCATGCAGCAGACCCTAAAAAGAGGCCTGTACATCATCTATGGTGATAAACACACACACACACACACACACACACACACACACACACACACACACACACACACACACACACACACACACACACACACACACACACACACACACAGTTTAAAAGTCCATGTAAAAGTCAAACAGAAGGAATTGATTTTCTTCTCTCTCTCTTTCTCTGGGTGTGGTGTGACTTTGTGTTTTTTAATGTGGTTTCAGCTTCATCTCATTGCATAATTACTCTCCTCTAACTAACTTATAAGCGTCATTTCACTTCCATGTCCGCCTGGATTTGACTCCGCATCGATCAGTTCCTTCCCTCAGTCACAGCAGGGTTGAATATATATCAAACAAACAGATTAGTAAGGGGACAGCAGACTCATACAAGCCCGGGAAATCCTGACAAGTCAACGGGACTCGTGCAAGAACAACAGATTGTTGATTATAAGGATTTGTGGCTTTATTCAATTTATTGTCACACAAAATACAAACTCCACCTGTGGTCCAGGAGCCTCATTCGGTCACAAAAGAAGCGTACACCACTTTCTAAGCAAACTTTAGGATCTATTAAAAAAACAACTTGATGGCCTTTCTCGGAAACGTTGACACAAGCATATATATATCAGGCGGGGAGTTCTGGTCCTCTGAAATGATGCGAATGTGGAAGTAACTTAAAACTGCATTCTATCAAAAGGCCACCAGGGGGCGACCGTTTTGGTGTCAAAAGGACTTCCGTCTCTATACAAGTCAATGGAGAATTCACCAACTTCTCACTTGATTTCTAACCTCAGTAAACGTTTCAAAATGTGTTTATGGTCTCAATCGCTAGTTTAAAGCCTTCTTCAATGCAGTATGATGTTCATTTGGGACATTTTGGCCTCCCTGATTTTATATTTGACGATAAAGCAGGGTATGCATTAGGGCGTGGCTACGTTGTGATTGACAGGTTGATTGGTTCACAGGTTCAGGAGGGCGCCTCATGCTCCTCCTGATGCCCATATAAGTAGAATCAGCGTTTTTATTTTACCCAGCATGCACCTGAAATGTTCAAGATGGCGCTGCTCAGATCTGAAACTATTCGCTTCCTAGCAGCAGTCCACAAACCAATGGGTGATGTCACGGATGTTACGTCCATTTTATATACAGTCTATGATATATATATATATATATATAAACTGAAAAAATGAAAAACTGAGCATCAGATGGCAGAAGCGTGAAACATGGAAACGTGGCTGTCTAGAGTCAGTGTTTGGTTTGTCCGTCCTGGGCTACTGTAGAAACATTGTGGTGCAACATGGCTCTGTCTGTGGAAGAGGACACATTGCCTATGTAAGATATAAAAGGGTCATTTTAAGGTATCGTAAAACACAACGATTCCTATTTTCAGATGATTGAACACTGATTAAAATGTATTCATGAATACTATATTCCATTTCTGCCAAATCTGTTCTGATAGATGCCTCTAAATATAACACACTGCACCTTTAAATTTCCATTAAAATACAAAGACAAGGACTTTTCCACTATACAGTTCCAGCACTACTCGACTCGACTCTACTCGGTTTTTTTTGCGTCTCCATCAGGGATAGTACCTGGTACCTGGTACTTTTTTAGTATCTGCTCTGGCGAGGTTCCAAGCGAGCCGAGCCGATACTAAATGTGACGTAAACAGACTGCCGGCCGCTGATTGGTCCGAGAGTCACTTGAAGAGTCATGAGCCGTCCCACACAAGAACCAAACCCGGCATTTTTAAATACCAACAACAGCGTTACAGCGATTCGGCTCAAATTTCTTACTTTGTGTGAGACAGAAAGCCTCATACAGCAGCAACACCATCGCCTCCATGTCCTCCATTGTTTATGTGTTTGTGTCGCGTATAAAACGAAGTCACGGCAGTTTCGCGGAGCCGTGCTATGACGACCCTGCCCACGTTGAGTAGGTACTATAGTAATGGAAAACGTCGTTCCTGGTACCAAACCTAGTCGAGTCGAGCCGAGTAGTGCTAGAACTGTATAGTGGAAAAGCGCCAATATACTACTAACGCCTGTGTGTGTGTTTGTGTGTGTAACAACATAAGGAATAGCTTGAATCTCTGTTTAAACATGACATATCCCTTGGGTCCTGGTGTGCGTATGTGTGTGTGTGTTTGTGTGTGTGTGTGTGTGTGTGTGTGTGTGTGTGTGTGTGTGTGTGTGTGTGTGTGTCAGGGTGGTATGGTGAATCTCTCTTTTAGTGAAAACATGGTTATAGTTATCTTGTGTCCCCTCTTGTCTGTTCTCATGGTTTTGGTTTGTCTCTTCCTTTCTTTTTTTTCTTCTTCTTCTTTCTGGCTCACAGATGATCTCTGATCATTATAAGACAGCTTTAAATTACTTTAATCGCTCCTCTGGGACTTTACCCAATTTCCAAGTAAATAAAACCAACAAAACAGCTTTTATCTTATTAAGAGAATCAAATGAACTGATATATCTGAGGAGAGTCAGTACGTTCAATTGCTATAAATTATCAGATCAAAGAGATTCTTCACCAATACAAGAGAAAGAGAAAGAAGAAGTGCTTCGATTGTGAAACATTTGTTAATTCTTCAGGGTTTTTTTTGTTTCTTTGTCCAGTTTTAGATCCTCACTGATACGCAGTCGTCACTTTTGGCTCAGAGCCAGACGAAAATGGATCGGTTCACTGCTGAAGGGGTCAGAGGTCACGTATGACTCACGTCCCCCAGGGTGAAGAACTATGCTGTTCTGGATAGAAAACACACACACACACACACACACACACACACACACACACACACACACACACACACACACACACACACACACACACACACACACACACACACACACACAGCAACTCTGTCTCCGTACATATAAGACTAAATGGTTTGTCCTACTTTTTTTTATGACTTCGCATATTAAACATGATCACTGCCTGGATTATGTTCGCAGGCGATGATTGAGTTAAATGTATGTAGGGAGGAAAATAACGATGTTCACACCAGAGACCAGAGTTTAGATGCTGAGTGCTGTCTGGGGTTAGGTTTAGGTTATAAAAGCACTATGGTTAAGTTTAGTAAAAGATTTTGGTTTTGGTTAAATATTTAACCCTCCTGTTGTCCTCGAGTCAAGGAAGGAAGGGAGGAAGAAGGTAGGAAAGGAGGGTGGGAAGGAGGGAGGAAGGAAGGAAGGGAGGAAGGAAGGAAGAAGGAAGGAAAGGAGGGAGGGAGGAAGGGAGGAAAGGAAAGAAGGAAGGGAGGCAGGAAAGGAAGGAAGGAAGGAAGGACAGAGGAAATAAGGAAAGAAGGAAGGTAGGAGGGAGGGAGGAAATAAGGAAGGAGGGAGGAAGGGAGAAAAGAAAAGAGGAAGGGAGGAAGGAAGGAAAGAAGGTAGGGGTAGGAAAGAAAGAGAGAATGAGGGAGGGAGGAAGGAAGGACAGGAGGAAGGAAGAAAGGGGGATGGAGGAAGGGAAGAAGGAAGGGAGGAAAGAGAGAGGAAGGAAAGAAAGAGAGAAGGAGGGAGAGAGGAAGGAAGGGAGGAAAGAAGGAACACTTAAAACAGATGGGGTCAATTTGACCCGGGAGGACGACACGAAGATTAAAGGGACAGACACGATTTTTTTAATGATTTTCTGTTACTTATATACCGCTATGATGTTGGATGTCATACATTGGCAAAGGTATTACTGAGGTGAATGTTTGTTAAAAATGCTCCCTGGAAGACAAAACCCTGCTTTGAATACTTCATTTGCGATGTCACCTCTACTTCCTCCTGTTCATGTTGTCCACTCTCCTATTTCTGATGAATTTGAGAAGTTTGTATTTCGGGTAAGTGTTTTCCCTCTCTGTTTTAATAGCTTTTATTTAGTATAGTGTAAGAGTGAATTTCTATGCATTGTAAAAGAAAATCAATTAAATCAGACAGTGCTGTGTTGCATTGATGAGGGAGCAGAAAGTGCAGAAAGAGTCCAGAAGACTGGTACATGTGTTTTTATGTCTTCTGCAGGAGCAAATAAATGCATGAAAACAACCCCTGACTCATCATTATCCACACCTGATCCAAACCTGTTACATAAAGAACAAGAAAAAGAAAAAGAAGTGTAATTCTATTAATGCTGTTTCTTCACCCAACCAACCGTGCCACCAGAAGTCTGCAGGGATGCAGCGTCCGGGCTGACTGGGAGCGAGACCTTAAAGAAACAGAAGCTAAAACATAATTCACATATAATGTCTCATGCTTCAACTCACTGAAGATGTAAGAAAGGCTTTGATCTTTCCCTAACCCTTAAAGGGAAAGTATTTATATTCTGGGGCTCTACTGGAATGTGGAATGATTTAAATAAACTATTTTAGTTGATTTACAGTTTTAAAAACCTTCTTATGTATCTTATACTGGCTTTTTATGCAGCCCCTCAGTTCAGCCTCTGTCTGAAACAAGCCGTTTTAGCTCCTGTCTCTTTAAGGCCCCTCCCCCTCCTCCTGATTAGCCCACTCTGTTCTGATTGGTTAGCTTCTTCCTTCAGCTCGGGAGGCTACAAACAAACAGTACAAGCAAGATTTCACTTCTTCTTCTCCTTCTTCACTTGAAATGGCAACTTCTTAAATACATCTGTACATGTTTGAAGCCTGAGTCAGATTCAGAATATGAGACCCATTAAACAACCTCATCAAAAACAAGGACTATGGAGCGACTGACTGTTTAAAGACTTGCACTATGAACTGATGTCATCTCATTAGGTAAGTAAAAATATAAATTAATCAAACTGGCTAAAACCTGGGAGCATTTTTACATATGTTCACCTCAAGTTTTGGAACTTTTATCACGTTTTATATAAACATCGAACATCATAACAAGATATAAACGATAAAAAACCCACAAAAAGCAGAATATGCTGCAAGTGCATAAACATTACCACAGAACAGCTTACTAATAATGTTTAATAATAATGTTGTATGCTAGTCAGTAAGAGTGGATGTTGTACTGCAAGATCAGATTTTTAAGAAGTGAAATATGTCGTCACTGAAAGTTTTACTCATAGACTCAGTATCAACATTTTTAGGAATTGCCAAATATGGACAATACTAACAACCCATTAAACAACTTTATTAACAAAGGCTACGAATCAACCAGCTGTTTATTGACTTGCACAATGAACTGACGTCTCATCAGGCAAGTAAGAAAATTAAAAAAGTAAATTAATTCATTAAACTGGCTGAAACCTGGACTTTGTCTTTCAGGCAGCATTTTTACATACGTTTAATATAAACATCGAACATTACAACAAGATATAAACGATAGAATATCACAAAAATGCAGAATATGTCTCCTTTAATTTAATGCTGCAAGTGCATAAACATAACCACGGAACAGTTTAATAATAATATTTCATGCTAGTTAATATAAGTGGGTGTTGAATTGCAAGATCAGATAAGATTTTTTATGAATTGCCAAAATTGTAATCAACATTTTCTTATTATTTTGGCAGAAATTTCGTCATTTCATTAGCGGAACATTTCCTGCAGAACATACAGTACTCTCTCTGTTGCAACCTCTTGATTTGTTCTGTTTGTTACGAACATGTCAAACTGCCTGAGATGGAAGAAATAAACATTTTGTAAGAGGAAGGTTTGGCTATAAACACTAAAATCAGGGGTGTGGACGAACATCATTTATCTTCTTCTCTATCCAATATTATGTTGCATCACTGATTTATAATATTTATCTTTGCTTTTTGGCCGATTTTAACTTTTTAAAAAGGCGTTTTGGTCACGTCTCGATACGTTTGATGGTGTTTGGTTTATAAGGGAGAACTGAACTAAACTATCACTACACAGAGTTAAAGGAGCAGTACGAAGGATTTAGTGGCATCTAGCAGTCAGGTTGGAGTTTGCAACTAAATTAATAATAACGCTGCGTTTCATTTACCTCGGAAGTTGGAAGTCAGAGTTTGATTTGTTCCAGTTTAGGGGTAGAAAATATTATAAATATTGATCGCAATACTAGTTGATAAAAATGCATTTCGCTGCATTCAAACACTTAGCAAAACGTCCACAGATAGAAGTTGAACGTTGCCGTGTGTACGACTGATTAAATGAGACACAACTAAGACAGAATGGCTAATAAACAGGATATTAATACAACTTTCTTTCATCTTGGATTTTGAAGTTCAGCATATCACACCTAAAAGAGTCAATGTGGTATTAACCCTCCTGTTGTCCTCAGGTCAAGGAAGGACAGGAGGAAGGAAGGAGGAAGGGAGGAAAGAAGGAAGGAAGAAAAGGAGGAAGGAAAGAAGGAAAGGAGGAAGGAAGGAAGGAAAGGAGTAAGTAGGGAGGAAGGAAGGAAGGAAGGAAGGAAGGAAGGAAGGAAATGAGCGAGGACGGAGGGAGTGAGGGAGGAAAGGAGGAAGGGAGGAGGAAGGGAGGAGGGAGGGAGGAAGGAAAGGAGTAAGGAGGGAGGGAGGAAGGAAGGAAGGAAGGAAGGAAGGGGTAAGGAGGGAGGGAGGGAGGAAGGAAGGAAGGAAGGAAAGGAGTAAGTAGGGAGGAAGGAAGGAAGGAAGGAAGGAGGGAGGGAGGGAGGAAAGAAGGAAGGAAGGAAGGAGGGAGGGAGGGATGGAGGGAGGAAGGAAAGGAGTAAGGAGGGAGGGAGGAAGGAAGGAAGGAGTAAGGAGGGAGGGAGGAAGGAATGAAGGAGAGAAGGAAGGAAGGAAGGAAAGAGTAAGGAGGGAGGGAGAAAGGAATGAAGGAGAGAAAGAAGAAAGGAAGGAAGGAAGGAAGGAAGGAAGGAAGGAAGGAAGGAAGGAAGGAAGGAAGGAAGGAACAGTCAAAAGAGATGGGATCAATTTGACCCGGGAGGACAACAGGAGGGTTAAGTGGTGGACTGAAGCTTTAAATACATAATTTTAAAGGTGTTTTAAATCAGACTTTTTTTCGCCCACAGCTGAGATTCTGTTTTCGAAGCACTCGATCGGTTGTTGTTTTAAGTGAGTGAATTAGCGCTGAACTCGAGTTCTGTTAACATCGGCTTTCAACAGTCTGCTGTCAAAATGTTTATTGGAAGAGAAAGAAAAGGTCACGTCAGGAAAGAGGGAAGAGGAGGAGGAAAGAAAAAGGGAGTTGGTATTCAGGGTGATGGGAAGATGTGATGAATTATAAAGGATCCGTTGACATATTGCTCCCAAAGTGCAGCAAGAAGAAGAAGAAGAGCTCAAAAAATGAAGTTTGTCAAATATCAGCTTAAAAAAAACAGGTATTAAAAAGTTTTGCATCATATTTTTTTATCTTTTTATGCTTTATAATGTTGACTGGTTCATTTTTAGGAAGTTTGGTTCCTCATCTGTTAAATAAGACGATACCAGCAGCTGTTTAGCTCTTAGCACAGGGAGGTCAAACATGAGGCTCGTTGGCCAGAACCGGCCCTCCGAGGGGTACAATCAGGCCCACTTTCCTTCTTCCTCTTTTACTTCCTTCAGTCTGTCCTTCCTACCTTTCTTCCATCTTTCCTTCTTTCCTTCCTTCCTTCTTTCCTTCCATCTGTCTTCCCTTCCTTCCTTCTTGTCTTCTCTTAATTCCATCTGTCCTTGCTCCCTCCCTTCCTTCCTTACTTCTTTCCTTCCTTCCTTCCTTCCTTCCTTCCTTCCTTCCTTCCTTCCTTCCTTCCATCTTTCCTTGTCTTCCTCCTCCCTTCCTTCCTCCCTTCCTTCCATCTTTCCTTCCTTCTTGTCGTCCTTCCTTCCTTCCATCTGTCCTTCTTTCCTTCCTTCATTCCATCTATCTTTCCTTCCTTCCTTCTTTCTTTTCCTTCCTTCTTTCCTTCCCTCTGTCTTCCCTCCCTTCCTTCCTTCCTTCTTGTCTTCTCTTCTCTTCCTTCCATCTGTCCTTGTTTCCTTCCTTCCTTCTTTCCTTCCATCTGTCTGCCCTTCCTTCCTTCCATCTTTCCTTCATGTATTCTCTTATCCTTCTCCTCTTTCTTTTCCTTCCTTCCTTCCTTCCTTCCTTCCTTCCTTCATTCCTTCCTTCCATCTTTTTAATGATCCGGCCCACATCAGACCAAATTGGATTTACAATGTATTATTTATTGAATGAAAATGAGTTTGACCCTTCTGTCTTTGCACAGACGTAACAAAATCCTTCCTACCAGCACGTCTAAATCTAAATTCTCACTAACTACCATGTTATATCTTATTTATTTAATCCATATAAAAACTAAACATTTCACCATTTCACAATTTCACCATCAGTCTATATAGTCGTCTATATCTTTCTGGGAGCGGCTGCCAGACGGCTAATGAAGACTTGAAGTTGAGTTTCTAGTTCTGGCCAACAAATCTGTTTTTTGCTAAGTTGGTGAAACCGGCTGCTGGCTGCAGCTTCAGTCTGAGTGTGCAGATGTGCAGATGTGCAGATGTGCAGACGTGCAGATGTGCAGATGTGCAGCGAGATAAACACATTTATAACAAAAGACAGCGGGTTTGCACGTGCCCACAAATGCAAACTCATGTAATTCATATTCAAGGTTGGGAAGGTTACTGTGGAAATATAATAGGTTACAGATTACTAGTTACTCTATTTAAAATATAATTAGTAATGTAACTTATTACATTTGATTACTTTTCTAACCATGTTTTCAGCTGTTAGGGTAAATGTTCCTTCCTTCCATCTGTCCTTCCTTCCTTCCTTCCTTCCTTCCTTCCTTCCCTCCTTTCGTCCTTCCCTCCTTCCTTCCCTCCTTCCCTCCATCTGTCCTTCCTTCCTTCCCTCCATCTGTCCTTCCTTCGTTCCTTTTGTCCGTCCGTCCGTCCGTCCTTCCTTCCTTATTACCTTCCTTCCTTCCTCACTTCTGTCCTTCCTTCCTTCCCTCCTTCCCT
>NC_084972.1:32523349-32531734 GCF_963691925.1 Scomber scombrus | reverse complement strand
ACACACACACACACACACACACACTCACACACTCACACACACACACACACACACACACACACACACACACAGCGACTCTGTCTCCGTACATATGAGACTAAATGGTTTGTCCTACTTTTTTTTATGACTTCGCATATTAAACATGATCACTGCCTGGATTATGTTCGCAGGCGATTATTGAGTTAAATGTATGTAGGGAGGAAAATAACGATGTTCACAACAGAGACCAGAGGTTAGATCCTGAGTGCTGTCTGGGGTTAGGTTTAGGTTATAAAAGCACTATGATTAAGTTTAGTAAAAGATTTTGGTTTTGGTTAAATATTTAACCCTCCTGTTGTCCTCGAGTCAAGGAAGGAAGGGAGGAAGAAGGTAGGAAAGGAGGGTGGGAGGGAGGGAGGGAGGAAGGAAGAAGGAAGGAAATTAGGGAGGAAGGAAGGAAATGAGGGAGGAAGGCAGGGAGGAAAGGAAAGGAAAGGAAAGAAGGAAGGGAGGCAGGAAAGGAAGGAAGGAAGGACAGAGGAAAGAAGGAAAGAAGGAAGGTAGGAGGAGGGAGGAAATAAGGAAGGAGGGAGGAAGGGAGAAAGGAAAAGAGGAAGGGAGGAAGGAAGGAAAGAAGGTAGGGGGTAGGAAAGAAAGAGAGAAGGAGGGAGGGAGGAAAGAAGGAAGGAGGGAAGGAAAGAAGGAGGGATGGAGGAAGGAAAGAAGGAAGGGAGGAAAGAGAGAGGGGAAGGAAAGAAAGAGAGAAGGAGGGAGAGAGGAAGGAAGGGAGGAAAGAAGGAACAGTTAAAACAGATGGGGTCAATTTGACCCGGGGGGACGACACGAAGATTAAAGGGACAGACACGATTTTTAAAATGATTTTCTGTTACTTATATACTGTTATGATGTTGGATGTTATACATGGGCAAAGGTCTAAAAACTGAGGTCAATGTTTGTTAGAAATGCTCCCTGGAAGACAAAACCCTGCTTTGAACACTTCATTTGCGATGTCACCTCTACTTCCTTCTGTTCATGTTGTCCACTCTCCTATTTTCGGATGAATTTGAGAAGTTTGTATTTCGGGTAAGTGTTTTTCCCTCTCTGTTTTAAATAGCTTTTATTTAGTTATAGTGTAAGAGTGCATTTCTATGCATTGTAAAAGAAAATCAATTAAATCAGACAGTGCTGTGTTGCATTGATGAGGGAGCAGAAAGTGCAGAAAGAGTCTAGAAGACTGGTACATGTGTTTTTATGTCTTCTGCAGGAAAACAACCCCTGACTCATCATTATCCAAACCTGTTACATAAAGAACAAGAACAAGAAAAAGAAGTGTAATTCTATTAATGCTGTTTCTTCACACCCAACCAACCGCCACCAGAAGTCTGCAGAGAAGCAACGTCTGGGCTCAGTGGGAGCGAGACCTTAAAGAAACAGAAGCTAAAACATAATTCACATATAATGTCTCATGCTTCAACTCACTGAAGATGTAAGAAAGGCTTTGATCTTTCCCTAACCCTTAAAGGGAAAGTATTTATATTCTGGGGCTCTACTGGAATGTGGAGGGATTTAAATAAACTATTTTAGTTGATTTACAGTTTTAAAAAACCTTCTTATGTATCTTATACTGGCTTTTTTATGCAGCTCCTCAGTTCAGCCTCTGTCTGAAACAAGCCGTTTTAGCTCCTGTCTCTTTAAATTCTATAAATTAATCAAACTGGCTAAAACCTGGGAGCATTTTTACATACGTTCACCTCAAGTTTTGGAACTTTTATCATGTTTGATATAAACATCGAACATCATAACAAGATATAAACGATAGAATATCACAAAAATCAGAATATGTCTCCTTTAATTTAATGCTGCAAGTGCATAAACATAACCACAGAACAGTTTTATAATAATATTTCATGCTAGTTAATATAAGTGGGTGTTGAATTGCAAGATCAGATAAGATTTTTTATGAATTGCCAAATACGTAATCAACATTTTCTTATTATTTTGGCACAAAATGTCATTTCATTAGCGGAACATTTTCTGCAGAACATACAGTTCTCTCTCTGTTGCAACCTCTTGATTTCTTCTGTTTGTTACGAACATGTCAAACTGCCTGAGATGGAAGAAATAAACATTTTGTAAGAGGAAGGTTTGGCTATAAACACTAAAATCAGGGGTGTGTACGAACATCATTTATCTTCCTCTCTATCCAATATTATGTTGCATCACTGCTTTATAATATTTATCTTTGCTTTTTGGCTGTTTTTAACTTTTTAAAAAGGCGTTTTGGTCACGTCTCGATACGTGTGATGGTGTTTGGTTTATAAGGGAGAACTAAACTAAACTATCACTACACAGAGTTAAAGGAGCAGTACGAAGGATTTAGTGGCATCTAGCAGTCGGGTTGGAGATTGCAACTAAATTAATAATGACGCTGCGTTTCATTTACCTCGGAAGTTGGAAGTCAGAGTTTGATTTGTTCCAGTTTAGGGGTAGAAAATATTATAAATATTGATCGCGATACTTGTTGATAAAAATGCATTTCGCTGCGCATTCAAACACTTAGCAAAACGTCCACAGATAGAAGTTGAACGTTGCTGTGTGTACGACTGATTAAATGAGACACAACTAAGACAGAAGTGCTAATAAACAGGATGTTACTGCAACTTTCTTTCATCTTGGATTTTGAAGTTCAGCATATCACACTTAATAGAGTCAATGTGGTATTAACCCTCCTGTTGTCCTCAGGTCAAGGAAGGACAGGAGGAAGGAAGGAGGAAGGGAGGAAAGAAGGAAGGAAGGAAAGGAGGAAGGAGGGAGGAAGGAAGGAAGGAAAGGAGTAAGTAGGGAGGGAGGAAGGAAGGAAGGAAGGAGTAAGGAGGGAGGGAGGGAGGAAGGAATGAAGGAGAGAAGGAAGAAAGGAAGGAAGGAAGGAAGGAAAGAAAGAATAAGGAGGGACGGAGGGAGGAAGGAATGAAGGAGAGAAGGAAGGAAGGAAGGAAGGAAGGAAGGGAGGAAAGAAGGAAGGAAGGAAAGGAGGAAGGAGGGAGGAAGGAAGGAAGGAGTAAGGAGGGAGGGAGGGAGGAAGGAATGAAGGAGAGAAGGAAGAAAGGAAGGAAGGAAGGAAGGAAGGAAGGAAGGAAGGAAAGAGTAAGGAGGGAGGGAGGGAGGAAGGAATGAAGGAGAGAAAGAAGGAAGGAAGGAAGGAAGGAAGGAAGGAAGGAAAACAAGACAAGAAGGAAGGAAGGACGGAAGGAAAAGAAGACAGGAAGGAAGGAAGGAAGGAAGGAAGGAAGGAAGGAAGGAAGGAAGGAAGGAAGGAAGGAAGGAAGGAACAGTCAAAAGAGATGGGGTCGATTTGACCCGGGAGGACGACAGGAGGGTTAAGTGGTGGACTGAAGCTTTAAATACATAATTTTAAAGGTGTTTTAAATCAGACTTTTTTCGCCCACAGCTGAGATTCTGTTTTCGAAGCACTCGATCGGTTGTTGTTTTAAGTGAGTGAATTAGCGCTGAACTCGAGTTCTGTTAACATCGGCTTTCAACAGTCTGCTGTCAAAATGTTTATTGGAAGAGAAAGAAAAGGTCACGTCAGGAAAGAGGGAAGAGGAGGAGGAAAGAAAAAGGGAGTTGGTATTCAGGGTGATGGGAAGATGTGATAAATTATAAAGGATCCGTTGACATTTTGCTCCCAAAGTGCAGCAAAAAGAAGAAGAAGAGCTCAAAAAATGAAGTTTGTCAAATATCAGCTTAAAAAAAACAGGTATTAAAAAGTTTTGCATCATATTTTCATCTTTTTATGCTTTATAATGTTGACTGGTTCATTTTTAGGATGTTTGGTTCCTCATCTGTTAAATATGACGATACCAGCAGCTGTTTAGCTCTTAGCACAGGGAGGTCGAACATGAGGCTCGTCAGAACCGGCCCGCCGAGGGGTACAATCAGGCCCACTTTCCTTCTTCCTCTTTTACTTCCTTCAGTCTGTCCTTCCTACCTTTCTTCCATCTTTCCTTCTTTCCCTCCTTCCTTCTTTCCTTCCATCTGTCTTCCCTTCCTTCCTTCTTGTCTTGTCTTAATTCCATCTGTCCTTGCTCCCTCCCTCCCTTCCTTCCTTCCTTCCTTCCTTCCTTCCTTCCTTCCTTCCTTCCTTCCTTCCATCTTTCCTTCTCTTCCTCCTCCCTTCCTTACTCCCTTCCTTCCATCTTTCCTTCCTTCTTGTCTTCCTTCCTTCCTTCCATCTGTCCTTCTTTCCTTCCTTCATTCCATCTATCTTTCCTTCCTTCCTTCCTTCCTTCCTTCCTTCCTTCCTTCCTTCCTTCCTTCTAATGATTCGGCCCACATCAGACCAAATTGGATTTACAATGTATTATTTATTGAATGAAAATGAGTTTGACCCCTCTGTCTTCGCACAAACATAACACAATCTTCCTACCAGCACGTCTAAATCTAAATCTCACTAATTACCATGTTATATCTTATTTATTTAATCCATATTAAATCTAAACATTTCACCATTTCACCATTTCACCATTTCACCATTTCACCATTTTACCAACAGTCTATATAGTCGTCTATATCTTTCTGGGAGCGGCTGCCAGACAGCTAATGAAGACTTGAAGTTGAGTTTCTAGTTCTGGCCAACAAATCTGTTTTGTGCTAAGTTGGTGAAACCGGCTGCTGGCTGCAGCTTCAGTCTGAGTGTGCAGATGTGCAGATGTGCAGACGTGCAGATGTGCAGATGTGCAGACGTGCAGATGAGCAGATGTGCAGATGTGCAGCGAGATAAACACATTTATAACAAAAGACAGCGGGTTTGCACGTGCCCACAAATGCAAACTCATTTAATTCATATTCAAGGTTTGCAAGGTTACATTGGGAATATAATAGGTTACAGATTACTAGTTACTCTATTTAAAATATAATTAGTAATGTAACTTATTACATTTGATTACTTTTCTAACCATGTTTTCAGCTGTTAGGGTAAATGTTCCTTCCTTCCATCTGTCCTTCCTTCCTTCCTTCCTTCCTTCCTTTCGTCCTTCCCTCCTTCCTTCCCTCCTTCCCTCCATCTGTCCTTCCTTTCTTCCCTCCATCTGTCCTTCCTTCGTTCCTTTTGTCCGTCCGTCCTTCCTTCCTTCCTTATTACCTTCCTTCCTTCCTCCCTTCTGTCCTTCCTTCCTTCCCTCCTTCCCTCCATCTGTCCTTCCCTCCTTCCTTACTATTTTCCTTCCTTCCTTCCTTCCTTCCTTCCTTCCTTCCTTCCTAAGATCTAAATCCAGCTGTTAGGGTTAATGTTCCCATTAAGCACCAAAATCTAAGTTTAATTTAAGTTTCCTTTCCTTCCTCCCTTCCTTCTTCCTTGACTCAAGGACAACAGGAAAAAACAAACAAACTTCATGAATAAATAAAACACAAGGTACAAAGGGTCAGATGAGGAAAAGACAATATTCAGTTCTTCCACTGGATGATGGGGGGGAAAAAAGAAAAAAGAAGAAGGGAGAGAATGTGTGGGAGGAGTTGTCCTCTTCAGTTGTCATATCTCTGGCTTCACGTTACACCCGAGCCATCTTTCACATCACCGGTGCGCCTCCTCCCTCCTTCCCTCCTTCCCTCCTTCCCTCCGTCCCCCTCTTCTCCTTTTTCCATTTTCTCAGATTCCTTTATCTCTGCCTGTCTGCTTCTCTTTTCACCCTCCTGTCTCCATCACTCTCTTTATCTCTCTCTTTTTTTTTTTCCTATCTTGGTTTTAACTCGTTCTGCAGACCCGCCCTCTTTCGTCCTCATCGCCCCCGGTTACGTGTTATGGTATGTATTGATATCCGTGGTTCCTGTATGTTTAGGCCCGAGTCGGAGAAAAGTTTAAAAGACTCTAAAGTAACTTAATCTCTTAAATCTATTGACATAAACTCTTTCACACACAGCGTACATCTCTATTTTCCTGAGGAGACACAAACATCGGAGCTCCACACACACGCATGCACGTACGCACGCACGCACACACACACACACGCTTGTCCTCAAAAGATACAAACATCTGTACTTTCCAGCTTTGCACAAACACATACATCTTTTCTCTACAAAGGATAAAAAAACATCTGCCGGCTTCAAACACCCTAACACATATTTACATACGTGTGTGGCGAGATGATGAGTTAATCCTGATCTGATCATGTGCATCAATAAACAGCTGAGTGAGGGGAAGTATGCGAGCAATGTGAATGATTGTTTTTTGGCATCCAGATGTGGATTACACTTTAAATCCAGGCTGTTTATGTTCATCGGGGCCAACGTTCAGACTTTCATCCAGAAAGAAGAATGATTTAAACGACTTATAAAAATCACATAAAACTAGTAGAAGTGGGTCAGTTGTTTAAAAAGTTAAATGAATAAATCAGATTTTTACATCTTGTTTATGTGTGTTTTCCTTTTTGTGAACATATAAATGACCAAAGAGAGAAAAACTAAATCAGATGAAGACAAAAAAAGGGGAAAATTAGTCTAGTCCTTGTTTCCTTTTGGCCTCTACGCCACTGAATATGTAATTAAGGTGAAAAACGCCTGAAAAATTATATTTAAAATAAATTAAAAACTGCAGAACTGTCGTGCACTAGATAAAACAATGTATTAAACTACTATTTACAGTTACATTATTAGACATATTGATGCAGAGACTCTCTATGTGCTTTTCTATCATCCTGTATTTAAAGTATAATGTCTCCTATTTTGATCTTTTCCACTATATGAAGTTAAATACCCATAACTGTGTATAGCTCAATATCACAACAGCAATACATCATCCTCTTTGAATGCAAAAAACTTGCAAAAAAAAACCTTTTAAGTGGGGAAAAATGGAAGAAACGTCATGCTTTAGAGACAAGATGGTTTTCTTTTGTATATCCAGTCGTAGAAGTTACAACAATACAAACTTTTAAAGAGTATGTTTAGTCACTGGTAGCTCTTGGTAAAGGTTAGAGACATAACTACTATATTAAAAAGTCTGCAGTGACTTTTTAAAAATGTATTCTTATTAACATTTAAGCCACACTACCATCTTTCACAGACTTTAACCAAAGTGATTTTGTTGCTTAATTAGAGCCTCAAGACCTTAACCCTGTAAGTAAACACATCACAGGACATTTAAACACTCAAGGAAATAGTCACATGACAAACTGTTTTATTCAGAAGAAGTTCAGCTCGAGCTAAACTTAAACCAAGTCAAACACAAACCTTTAACCCTCCTGTTGTCCTCGAGTCAAGGAAGGAAGGGAGGAAGAAGGAAGGAAAGGAGGGAGGAAGGAAGAGAGGAAAGGAAAGAAGGAAGGGAGGCAGGAAAGGAAGGAAGGAAGGACGGAGGAAATAAGGAAGGAAGGAAGGTAGGAGGGAGGGAGGGAGGAAAGAAGGAGGGAGGGACAGAGGAAAGAAGGTAGGGGGAGGAAAGAAAGAGAGAAGGAGGGAGGGAGGAAAGAAGGTGGGAGGGAGGAAGGAAGGACAGAACGAAGGAAGAAAGTGGGGTGGAGGAAGGAAAGAAGGAGGGAGGGAGGAAGGAAGGACAGAAGGAAGGAAGGGAGGAAAGAAAGGAAGGAAGGAAAGAAGGACAGAGGAAAGAAGGTAGGGGGAGGAAAGAAAGAGAGAAGGAGGGAGGGAGGAAAGAAGGAAGGGAGGAAGGAAAGGAAATAAGGAAGGAGGGAAGGAAAGAAGGAGGGAGGGAGGAAGGAAGGACAGAAGGAAGAAAGGGGGTGGAGGAAGGGAAGAAGGAAGGAGGGAGGAAGGAAGGACAGAAGGAAGGAAGGGAGGAAAGAAGGAACAGTCAGAACAGACGGGGTCAATTTGACCCGGGAGGACGACATGAGGGTTAAACAATAATCCAGTCTGTCAATGAAATTCAGAAACAGATGAGTTATATATTAACATCATTTCTAGGAGACGCCAGTTATATGTTGAACATTTAGTCATTAAATGCCACCAACGTAAAGCTTAAAATCTACTAAACTTAACATTTCAGCAGAATTGAGTCCACTCTTCTCAGCTGCTCCAACAACAAACTGAACATTTGGAAACAACTGACAGTAAAAGTTTTAAGTTTCTGCTCCATTAAATCCATTTTACTTCCAAAAATATCATTTAAAGCCTCGTGTTTCCATTCGTAGCGTTCTGCAGGGAAACGCTAAAGATGGAGCCATCTGCTGATTGAGAGCTCAGATAAATGCAGCAGCCACACAGATCGATTGCTAACTTAGATCTAGTGTTACATTTCCTGGAAGAAAAAACACTTTTACAGTATTGTGTGTTGTTGATTTTTATTAAATTATGTATTTCTTCTGATTGCAAAGCCAGAAATCATGAAGTTTGATTAATTAAATGATAAACTAGCGAGTAATTCCTTATTAAAGTAAGTTTAACGAGCTCTTTCAC
>NC_084972.1:32475849-32520849 GCF_963691925.1 Scomber scombrus | reverse complement strand
TTTTGAGTTTGAGTTTAACTATACTGATAAAACCAAAGACCAGAGGTGATAGTATATATATATATATTAACCCTCCTGTTGTCCTCCAGTCAAGGAAGGAAGGGAGGAAGATGGAAGGAAGGGAGGGAGGAAGAAGGAAGGAAAGGAGGACGGAAGAAAGGAAGGAAGGAAGGAAGGAAAGAAGGAAGGAAGGAAGGAAGGAAGGAAGGAAGGAAGGAAGGAAGGAAGGAAAGGAAATAAGTAAGGTAGGAAGGAAGGAAGAACGGAGGAAAGAAGGAAGGAAAGAAGGTAGGAGGGAGGGAGAAAGGAAAAGAGGAAGGAAGGAAAGAAGGACAGAGGAAAGAAGGAAGGGAGGAAGGAAAGGAAGGAAGGAAGGAAGGAAGGAAGGAAGGAAGGAGGAAGGAAGGAAGGAAGGAAGGAGGAAGGGAGGAAAGAAGGAACAGTCAAATCAGACGGGGTCAATTTGACCCTGGAGGACGACACAAAGGTTAAACACTTTTCTATGGAAGTTAAAAACACTGACTCCAGGTATAAAGTGAATTTATACACATCATACATTTTAGAAAATTGTGACTGATAACATGTGAGCAGACTGAATACTATGTTATACTGAATTCTGCAGATTGAGCCTGAAACTGTTTTTTTAAAAACTATTTTTAGGTTCCTGATGTGCAGTGGTTATCTCGCTCAATTGCAAGTAATTATAACTATAACATTACTGCTACAGCTTACAGTTTGTTAGCTAGCTATGTATTTTGCATTTTTGTAAATACTCACTGTGCAATAATATCCATATGAATTGTGCAATACCTGCAGAATGTTTTATGTGTCGGTATGTTTTTGTTTTTTCCTTTTTTAGAAGCATTTATTTATTTATTATTGTTTTTCATGCATTTTTAAGGACTGTATTTCAATTTCGTTGCACGTGCACAATAACAATAAAGATATATTCTATTTTATTTTATGCCTGCATCCTGAAAATGCATCTTTCCTGGATGCCGAAATTCAAATTGGTGTCATTATTTAAACTTCCAGTCCCTCTAAAATCAGGTGTTATAGTCGGCTGTGATATTAAGATCACACCAGTTAGTGTAAGTTGCCTTGTGTGTCCCTATTGTCATTAAACTAGCCTTGACATGATTATTTATTAAACTGATCTTGTTAGTTAACTCACATGGCATGTTTTGTTCTTTCTACTCAGAGAAAACCAGTCAACAGGCATCCATCATCATCATCATCATCATCATCATCATCATCATCACCATCATTAATGATCAAACCATACAACAATCATTTCCTATGCTCCACAGTTTCCGATCACACCGCTATCTTCACTTAGACAACTCTGCCAGTAATAGTGTTTCTTTTTTTTACATTAGTTTGCTATTTTCTCTCATTTCTCTTTTTCTGTCTTTCATTCCCTGCATGTACAGTATGTGTGTTCATGTCTTTAGGCCCTAAAAAAGAACTTTTGTATCAACATTTTTCATCACAAAACAGAATATCTGCAATATATATTTCCTTTATGTGCAAATAATCAGCAAGACTACATATTATAATACTTATTTAATGGCATATATAAGTTTAAAACCTGTTTGAAAACATCAGATCTAACCCAATCATCTAAACCGCTCCAGTATTTTAGATATTAACTCATCATCATGCTTTGAATCCTGTGTGTCTGACGGACAGATGCTATACTGACAGCATTACGTTGCAGCATTTATCACAGCAGGACATAAAAAATCTGACTTAAATGTGCAGATTTCTTCTTCTCAGATCACTTAACCCTCCTGTTGTCCTCGAGTCAAGGAAGGAAGGGAGGAAGAAAGAATGAAGCAAAGGAGGGAGGGAGGGAGGGAGGAAGGAAAGGAGGGAGGAAGAGAGGAAGGAAAGGAGGGAGGATGAAGGAAGTAAAGGAAGGAGGGAGGAAGGAAGAAGGAAGGAAAGGAGGGAGGAAGAAGGAAGGAAGGAAAGGAGGGAGGATGAAGGAAGGAAAGGAGGGAGGAAGGAAGGAGGGAAGGAAAGAAGGAAGGGAGGAAGGAAAGGAAAGGAAGGTAGGAAGGAAAGGAAAGGAGGGAGGAAGGAAGGAAGAAGGAAGGGAAGGATGGAGGAAGAAGGAAGGAAGGAAAGGAAGGGAGGATGAAGGAAGGAAAGGAGGGAGGAAGGAAAGGAAGGAGGGAAGGAAAGAAGGAAGGGAGGAAGGAAAGGAAAGGAAGGTAGGAAGGATGGAGGAAAGAAGGAAGGAAGGTAGGAGGGAGAAAGGAAAATAGGAAGGGAGGAAAGAGAAAGGAAGGAAAGGAAGAGAGAAGGAGGGAGGAAGGACAGACGGAAGGAAGGAAGGAAGGGAGGAAAGAAGGAACAGTCAAAACAGACGGGGTCAATTTGACCCGGGAGGACGACAGGAAGGTTAAACACACTCTCAGAAACATCCTGAACACTTTGTGCCTCCAGGACTTGCTCTATTTTACCTCCTCCAGAGAAATAACAGTCTGAAGTGTGCGGAGTCTAATTGGTCTGTAGGTTATAAACGTCCACATGCTTAAAGCATCAGATTGTTGCTTTAAGACACTAATAGATCCAACAGAGCCTGGAAAGACAGCAGATGTATATTATATGATACCTGAGGGTGCTTTAACAGCAGGCTGGGATTTATCTGAACTACTGGGTGGAAGTTTGTTAAAATTTAAAGCTGTGATATACGACAGTGTGTTCACGACACCGGTGCTATTAATACTGAATTAAAGGCGCAATCGCTTATTAAAATAGTAAAATGTGAAACACAGAAGTGGAAACTCCCTTTATTTCCACATTGATGGTCTTGTTTTAATGGATTCAGTTTTTAGTCCCTGTAAGTGAGTGTTTCAGGCTGCTCCACACTCCTCATTATAAGTATAATTATATTAGTAAATGCAATATATTTGCCAGGCAATAAACCCTTAAGTTTTCATTTTTGTCTTTTTAGTTAAAAGTGAAAGATGTAAAACTAAGAAGACAAGAAATCTTCTTCATCTAAGTTGATTTTTACATTTTCAGACCTGCACTCTTTAGCTGTGTCTCAATTCAGGGGCTTCATCCTTCAAAGGACGATTACATCACAACGCTGTGCGAAGGCTGTCCCAATTCAAAGGCTCCTTCGAATGCAGCCTTCAAATGCAGCCTTCTTTTCCTCTCTTTTTGGAGGATGCACCGCTACTACTTTGCGGCCTCCGAAATCCCAAGATCCTTTGCACGCCACCGCTGCTCAGTCCTGAAAAAAATATCGCTGCCAACAGAGCCGCTTCTCTTCTTCCTCCAGAACAAGGAAGATTATAAATAAAATCAAAAATTGCTCTGGCTCAATCATTTTTTAAACTTCCTTTTGTTCTTTCTCTTTTACTTTCGGGGGCCTGAGTGGTAGATATCATGATGTAAGGGTAAGGGCGGGAACATCTGGTGACGCAAGCAGGAAATCCTCCAATAGTTGACGATTTTTGAAATCAATCAATAGGGAGACAACAGGAGGGATATTTCGGTAATGCCACAGAATGTCTTTGACTGTCCAATCAAGATCAGCAGATCAATTAATAAAGTGTTGCTGTCCGGTTAAAAAACCCTCTGCAGGATAAACCTCGTTCCTCACTCTTCTGGAAACCTTCTCGCTCCTCATTTTGACACACATTTAATTTTGAACATCCTTGATGACGAATCACTGAAGTCCTGTGTGGTCGCGCGAGATCCCCGCACAGCACATCTAGAGATCTGTGTGTGGATCTCACGCAACCACACAGTATTTCAGTGATCGCGCGAGTAATTTCGACGATGTTTACAGCTTTAGCAGCAGAGTAAAAGCCATCAGGTAAGTGTTTATTTTAATAAACTCCCGGTGTACTTACAAACTTTCCAATGCATCGATTTATGAGTAAAGACCCTATTTGTACTACTGTAGAAGTTTGATAACAACCCAGGCATTATTAGTGGAGTAATTTATGAGATACACTGGTGGGTCCGTTAGCGCCTGTACTAAGCCATTCGGCTGATGGCTCTAACTCCACCAGTTTGTGACAAAATGAAGAAAAAGGAGCGGGTGGTTAGATAGATGTCATGGTGCATATGCCGCTAGGTTGAAATTACGCCGAACCATCACTTTAAAGACATTATAGATTGAAGGAGTACGGACAGGAAGAAGCATTATAAGCTACATAGAAAGCACCTCCTCATGATATCAACCTATTATTGTGTTTTTGTTTGTCTTCTTGCTCCTTTTTCGGCTTCTTATGTCTTTGCCGTTTTCCCAAATGTTGGCGACATTGCATCTGAAGACCCGAGTAAACATCTTTTTTCCTTTTCCTTCACCTGCATCAGCATCCTCACATCCTTTACCGGATTAGTCACAGACATGTTCCAGTCATTGTGCATTATGTCTCTAGCTTCGCTGACAGCTTATAGCAAATTCTTGATGACTCCAAAGGGCTTTTTTTAGTCGTCCCTTAATCCCCGAAACATCTGTTTGGTGCAACGAGCTTCTATCTATAAATCCACTGCGGACACACAGTCTGATGGATTCAGCAGGAGATGATGATGAAGATGAAGATGATGAAGAAGATGGATGCACTTTAAGCAGGTTATTGTTGCACTGGAGGGTCCGACAGCTGCTACTGCACTTTAGGATTCACTCAAGTTTAACTTACTGCCTCAGAGTTACTTCTAGGGTCAAAATAAATCATCATATAAACCGAGATTAGTCTTCTTTACCTTTATTTTAGCAGATTAAAGCTTTAATTTTACTTCATATATTCATTAAAACTTCAATCTAATCTACATCTTCTTTAACCTTCGTGTCGTCCTCCCGGGTCAAATTGACCCGTCTGTTTTGACTGTTCCTTCTTTCCTCCCTTCCTTCCTCCCTCCCTCCTTCTTTCCTTCCCTCCTTCTTTCCTTCGTTCCTTTCCTTCCTCCCTTACTTCTTTCCTCCCTCCCTCCTTCTCTCTTTCTTTCCTCCCCCTACCTTCCTTCCTTCTTTCCTCAGTCCTCCCTTCCTTCTTTCCTCCGTCCTCCCTTCCTTCCTTCATTCCTTCCTCCATTCCTTCCTCCCTCCCTCCCTCCTTTCCTCCCTCATTTCTTTCCTTCTTCCTTCCTTCCTTCCTTCCCTCCTCCCTTCTTTCTTTCCGTCCTTCTTCCTTCCTCCCTTCCTTCCTTCCTCCCTCCCTCCCTCCTTTCCTTCCTTCCTCCCTTCCTCCTTTCCTTCCTTCTTCCTCCCTTCCTTCCTTGACTCAAGGACAACAGGAGGGTTAAATTCAGAATATTTCAGCTACCTGTCAGCACTATCAGACACTGCTGTGCTTTGTGTGGTCGTCTCAGTCTCTTTATTTATGTTTCCGGTTCCTCTGAAATTCATTCAACAGCCTGAAAACCTGAATGAAGTTTCTTTCTGTATTTCCTCCCTCGAGTCTCAGCTGTTTAATGATACGGGGGACATATTTTTTAAAAATGCAGAATGTCCTGTACAGCCATGCCGAGCCATGTAATGCATGCAACAGGTGATGTGCAGGTATGCAAGGTCAGGCTGGTTTTATAATGTAGAAGATTATTTATCTAGACTGGACTGAGGAAGGAGAAGTCTTCATAGCAAATGTCAAATTAGATTTAACCCTCCTGTTGTCCTCGAGTCAAGGAAGGAAGGGAGGATGAAGGAAGGAGAGGAGGGAGGAAGGATGGAAGGAAGGAAGAAGGAAGGAAAGGAGGGAGGAAGGAAAGAAGGGAGGAAGGAAGGAAGGGAGGAAAGGAAAGAAAAGAAAAGAAAGGAAGGAAGGTAGGAGGAAGGGAGGAAGAAGGAAGGGAGGGAGGAAGGGAGGAAAGGAAAGAAGGAAGGAAGGAAGGAAGGTAAGAGGAAGGGAGGAAGAAGGAAGGAAGGGAGGAAAGGGAGGAAGGAAGGTAGGGGGAGGAAAGAAAGAGGGAAAGAAAGAAGGAGGGAGAGAGGAAGGAAGGTAGGAAGGAAGAAAGGGGAATAGAGGAAGGAAATAAAGGAAGGGAAGAAGGAAGGAAGGAAAGAAGGAGGGAGGGAAAAAGGAAGGATAGAAGGAAGGAAGAAAGGGGGGTGGAGGAAGCAAAGAAAGAAGGGAGGAAGGAGAGAGGAAGGAAGGAAGGAAGGAAGGAAGGAAGGGAGGAAAGAAGGAACAGTCAAAACAGACGACACAAAGGTTAAAGCACTGAATAAAACCAGTTCAAAAAAGTCTTTAACCTGTTTTTACTGTTTTTCATCAGTCTCTTAATGTGTCAGGAAGCTTTTCATTGAGAAAAACGTCTGCTACAAACCACAGAAACAGGAAGTTGAAGTTTCTGGTTTGTTTGGAGCAGAAAGATAAACGAACCACCAACAGAAACTAAAGCAGCACGTTGCCTCACTGAGAGGTAAATCCTCAGGAAGTGGTGGTGAAACTTCACAGAGATAAGCGTTGTCTAGTCTGTCTTCCTTCCACGTCTAAACCGTGATGTCACTCAGGTCTTATCTCTGTTTGGGAGGGGAGCTGGAAGTTGCTCGATATATATTCTTCATAATTGGGTCAATGATGGGTTTTTTGTGTCAAATTAACCCTTACATACTGTTCAGGGTCAAATTTGACCTATTTTTTTTTACATTGGAAAGCTGTAAAAACACCATATGCACATTTCTTTTACCTGAACTTTTTCTAATGTGACCCACTGTGGGAATAAAATGAATCATGTTTAAAAATGTTGTGGCGCTGATAAACATTTTACCTTTCAATCATGTTGTTGTATTCATCATTATTCTATAAAATGTTCTCCTAGACCCCAAAATAGTGATTGTGAATTGGCGCTTTTCCACTACACAGTTCCAGCACGACTCGCCTCGTCTCGGCTCGCCTCGCCTCGGGGTTTTTTTTGCGTTTCCATTAGGGTACCTGGTACCTGGTACTTTTTTTAGTACCTGCTCTGGTGAGGTTCCAAGCAAGCCGAGCCGATACTAAATGTGACGTCAACAGACTGCCGGCCACTGATTGGTCAGAAAAGTTGTCGCTGGGAGAGTCATGAGCCGTCCCACACAAAAACCAAACCCGGCATTTTTAAATACCAACAACAGCGTTACAACCATACGGCTCAATTTTCTTCTTTTGTGTCCATTGTTTATGTGTTTTGTGTTGGTATAATACGAAGTCACCGCAGTTTCGCGGAGCCGTGCTATGACGACCTCATCCACGTTGAGTAGGTACTTTTTTGTAATGGAAAAGGTTCCTGGTACCGTACCGAGTCGAGGCGAGTCGTGCTGGAACTGTGTAGTGGAAAAGCGCCAAATGTCTTTTTTCCCCCATAAATCCATCAAATACACTGTTTACTCTCTGACAGCTTCATTACAGATTAATCACACATTTATTAATAAATGACAGCACAGTTATGAATATTAATTGGTGTAGAGAGACTAATTATGAGTCAGTATATGAACAGTATTTAAGGGTTAAAGGCCTGAATTGTCTCTTTTATAACCACTCCAGCCTTCTTCCTGCTGTGATTTCACTGGCAATGATATAGCCGGCATTAACCGCTCCATCATGTATCTCTCAACGATCTTTGGAGATGCTGTAAACTCATTCACCTTTTCGGCTCTGAGTCTTCCTGCTGTGCACTTGTCATATTTTTCTGCATGGGTGTCGTAGTGTCATTTGAGATCGTACTCCTTCACCACAGACACAAATCAGACACACAGGTTTCATCATTTACCTCCCAGAAGAAGAAGAATATTGCTCTTTCCATCTTTCCTGGAAAATTCTTATATTTCATGTCAATATTTTGCTTTTTTTCATTTATTAACCCTCCTGTTGTCCTCGAGTCAAGGAAGGAAGGGAGGAAGAAGGAAGGAAAGGAGGAAGGAAGGAAGGAAAGGAGGGAGGGAGGAAGGAAGGTAGGAAGGGAGGAAGGAAGAAGGAAGGAAGGAAAGAAAGAAGGGAGGAGGGAAGGAAGGAAGGAAGAAAGAAAGAAATGAGGGAGGAAAGGAGGGAGGGAGGGAGGGAGGGAGGGAGGGAGGGAGGAAGGAATGGAGGAAGGAATGAAGGAAGGAAGAAAGGAAGGAAAGAAGGGAGGAAGGAAGGGAGGAAAGGAAAGAAGGAAGGGAGGACGGAGGAAAGAAGGAAAGAAGGAAGGGAGGACTGAGGAAAGAAGGAAGGAAGGTAGGGGGGAGGAAAGAAAGAGAGAAGGAGGGAGGGAGGAAAGAAGGAAGGGAGGAAGGAAAGGAACGAAGGAAGGAAGGAGGGAAGGAAAGAAGGAAGGAGGGAGGAAGGAAGGGAGGAAAGAAGGAACAGTCAAAACAGACGGGTCAATTTGACCCGGGAGGACAACAGGAAGGTTAAACTAAACAGCAACAAGTCTGGAGATGTTTCCCTCTTCCAGCTGATTAATAGTTTGAAGTTCTAGGTCTAATTAATTCATCATACAACAGAAACCTCTTAGTTTGCTTATTACACATCGTTGATAATTGTTTGTTTCCTTCCAAAATATCTTGGAGGGCAGATGAGATCCGGGCCTAGTGTGAGTACGTGTTAGTTAACATTATAAAACACTTGATAACATGCAAGGCCACGACAAACTCATCACTCAGTACTTTGATAGCATGCTGTATTCTATATTTCTGCAAGTGTGTGTTCACAGCCTATAGGACATAAATGTTCCAATTATTTATGTATATCTATTTTGTAGCCAAGAATCCGGGTTATTTTATTATATTTATTAAATCTTTGGATCAATAGCCTTTTTTTTCTTGGTCACTTTGTGTCTTACTTAGGAAGTCTGTGTGTTTTTCTCTTTTGGTTGTTATGGTGTAATGTTGTATGTATGAAGTAACTTCTAACCTCTAACTTTATTTATATTTTAGACACATATTTTAAAGTTTTATGTGTATGTGGTCATGTATATGGATGAGATGGTTATTAGCGTTATGTGTATATATTTTATATGTTATTTTAGTTTTTATGCTGCATAAACGGCTCAAATGGAGTTTCATTGCATACTTACAATGACAATAAAGATCTATTCTATTCTATTCATGCTTCCCAAATGAAATCAGCTCTTTGGGAGACGCAGTTATCCCAAAACATCCCCCTGCCCTGCCCCCCCCAACCTACTACCTAAATACGAGTCTGACACTGATGAATGTTACCAATCCATCTATATTTTTGTGCCTCAGGCTGTATATTTCTGTCTCTTTGCCCTCTGGTCTATTCTGCACAGAAAACATCTATTTCCTGTCTGTGAGTCCTGGGAGAGAGATTCCTCCGCTGTTGCTCGTCCTGCGGTTTCTTCCCCTTGTTTTAAAGTGTTTTTTAAGGAGTTTTTTCCTTATTAGAATCGAAGGGTCGAAGGATACAGGATGTTGTTTTCGCTGTACCGATTGTGAAGCTCCTCTTGAGACACATATGTGATTTGTGATATTGGGAAATACAAGTAAAATGGACTATTTTAGAAAAAGGAACGTGATGACTACTCTGTTAGAAAAGGCAAAATATTGAACTCAGTATAAGAGACAATTTATCACGTGTTCATCCACCTGCTACAAAACTGTATTTTTATTCTGACCTTGTTTTTGTCTGTTATGAAATTCTCAGGTTTCACACACACACACACACACACACACACACACACACACACACACACACACACACACACACGAACAGAGCTTATAAAAGTAAAGATCACACAGTGGGAACCTGCATGTATGTGAGAGTGTGTGTCTGTGTTTTTGTCTGTGTGTGTGTGTGTGGGTGTGTGTGTGTGTGTGTGTGTGTGTGTGTGTGTGTGTGTGTGTGTGTGTGTGTGTGTGTGTGTGTGTGTGTGAGAGAGTGTGAGTGTGAGTGTGTGAGACTGTGAGAGTGTTATATTTGATATCCAGTGGCCCTGTAGGGAGTGAGGCCAGTGGGTTCAACCTTGCAAAGAACAAATTCATCTATGCAAAACACACACACACACACTCACACACACACACACACACACACACACACACACACACACACACACACACACACACTCTCCTGTTTGCTTTTAATCGCAGCAGTCCGTCGGTTAAGTGATCTCGAGCTCCATCGCAGCTCAACAGGCAGAGACTTGATCTCGTCCCAGCTGATTACAGCTCGAGCTTCGTGGCTAATTGGCTGTTAGGTGATTTAATCGTCGGCGTCGGTCGGCTCATCGGGTGCGACCGCGATCCACGATATCTTCACAGGATCTAATACACTTAACAGCAGGGATGTTGATGAGTTTATTAAACCAATGATACATGTTTTGACTGATTCTGTAATCTGTGCAGCAGGTTCAAACTACAATTAGGATGACACACTTTTTTACATCATGCTTTTCTCCTCAATTAAAGCCGCTGCCAACAACTTGTAAAGAAACTGCGTGATTCATCAAATACAGTTATATCGGTTATTGGCGGCAATTTATTTAAAGAATTGTGTGTTTACCTCCTGCTTTTTTCAATCGTATTTTCATAGTTTCTACACTTTGAAGCAGGCGGGGAGTTCCGGTCCTCTGAAATGAGGCCAACGCGGAAGTAACTTAAAACTGTATTCTATCAAAAGGCCACCAGGGGGCGACCGTTTTGGTGTCAAAAGGACTTCCGTCTCTATACAAGTCAATGGAGAATTCACCAACTTCTCACTTGATTTCTAACCTCAGTAAACGTTTTCAAAATGTGTTTATGGTCTCAATCGCTAGTTTAAAGCCTTCTTCAATGCAGTATGATGTTCATTTGGGACATTTTGGCCTCCCTGATTTGTTCTTCCTTGCTGACTTAAGTAAGAATCTCTTCTGTTTTTTGTGGGTGATGTTGTAGCCTACTGTTTAGGTATATTAGCCAGGTAAAACTGATGCAACATGGTGTTTTTCTTCTTCCAAAATTTCCCCAAAACAGTGTAAGACAATTACGCTATAGTTTGTAGTCTGATTGTGTGAAAATGAGCTAAAAATGAAACATAATGAGGCCGTACTTTAAACTAATATGGTTCAATGTATGTGTATTTAATAAGGAATGAGTTAAGAATGACCTGATAATTGAAACATCATTAATAAGAGCTTCCCTAATAACTCACCAGTTCCTCAGTTACTACACATATTTTTGTGTACCAAGTCAAATATCAATATCTTTGATTTGAGTTAATGATTCAATACTTTAAAACACTAAAATGATCAGTATACGGTTCTCCCATTCAACAGGAAACACATCCACCGGCAGCCACATATGCAAAAGAATACACATTACTCTTAAATAGATAGATATAATACAGAAAGTTTAAACACCTGACACGTTAAACTGAGAGAGAAAGTGTCTGAGGTTAGTTTGGGGGTCAAATCACAAGTTAGATGCACAAAAAACCGGTATCTAACATGTTTTCTTCTCATGTGAATTCTGTCTTATATATTCAGACTTAAACTCCAAAAACACTCCCTTCTCTAAACTTCCTCTAACCCTCCTCCCCACTCTTCTTCCTCCTCCTCCTCCTCCCTACCCCCAACTGTCTGTATAATGCTGCTTTAATTTCTGCATTTCTGTCCCGTAGCCAAGACATTGCTTTGCATCAAGCGAGGCCCGGCGCTCGTATGCAGCAGGAAACCCGACACCTGAAAATGAGGAGAATGCATATATGTGGCGCAGCATGCCGAGCTTCACAAAAGACAAGGCTCAGCAGGATGAAGCTTGAAAAATCTGGCATGAAACCTGCAGCACTGCCAGGCATGCGGGGGTCCAGAGTTAGAAAAAAATGAACATGCTCATATAACCGTAGATAAATAAGATTGATTGAATCCTTAAAAAGCTCCCCTATCACATATTATTCTTATCAAATATATATGATTTCACTTTGCAGCATTTTTGCAACCTTTTCTCCTTGTTATCAAGAAGATGATGATTTATTCTTGTGTTTTCACTTTGCGTAACTCACTCAGATAGAAACAGTCAGTCCAACGGCTAAAACATAAAGTTTTAAGTTATATCCTGTGTATGTGGGAAGCTTTTCGCCGGTGTTTTTCTTTTCACATGATTGACTTTACTTGGCATAATGTAGGCCATTGAAAGGGCCCTGTGGTGTGATCCGAGCCAATCTGGAATTTCACCCAAGTGTGAAATGGAAATTCTTGTTCTGCCTCCCGAGGCCACGAGTATTTTGCTCAAACAAATGACACTTGCACGGGTGGTGGTGGTGGTTGGTGTGTGTGTGGTTGGGTTGGGGGGGGGGGGGCTTCCCGGCTCATCGACATCTCAGCCAGCTAAAGTGAAAATCCGCGCTCAAAACACAACACTTGTTTTTCATTTAAACACCTGAAACGGATCAACTGTGATTTGTCACCCTGAAGAAGAAGAGTGAAGACAAGTTTTGCTGTTCACTGATTTTCCTACCTCAGCAGATAGAGCGAAAACCAGATGCTTTAAAAGAAGAAAACCATGGTTACGACCAGGACCACTAAAAAAAAAAATGTCTGTTTTAGGACGCGGCTCGCTTGTAAAAAAATGCCTGACTTCTTTAAAACAAATGCAGCGGTGATCCTGCACCATGATAAGAAGCTCCTGGTTTTCTGTGTAAATTTGTGTTATACGTTTTTATGTTTTACGATATTTCTTAATATCATGGAGTCATGGTGGAAATAACGATTCATGCAACAACATTTTCATAGTCCTCTCCTAAATGGTCTCCCATGTTTTTCCAATGAGGTTTCCGTCTACAACTTTTCCAAACCACCAAACTTGCTTAACTGTACAAACTTCTCCTAAATTGCTTGTTCAAATTGATGAAATACGCGCAGTCATAAATTGGCGGACGTTGGTGAGATTTGATTGTTTGCATAATCTACACCACTACATTGCTACATTGGTATATACAGCTACTAGTTCTTCTCTATTTATGTGCATGTTTCAGTCACATAAATGTCAACCAAGAGTAAAAAAGAAGAATTTCACACCGCGCAGCTCCAACACAACATCAGGCGTGCCCTGGTACACATAAATGGTAAATGGACTGTACTTATATAGGGTCTTTCTAGTCTTTTCGACCACTCAAAGCGCTTTACACTACAACTCACACACATTCATACACTGATGGCAGGAGCTACCACGCAGGGTGCCAACCTGCTCATCAGAGGAAGCTAATCATTCATACACATTCATACACCGTTGGCATAGCAACGGGAGCAATTTGGGGTTAAGTGTCTTGCCCAAGGACATGTGGACTGGAGGAGCTGGGAATCGAACCGCCAATCTTCCAATTGGAGGACGACCGCTCTACCTCCTGAGCCACAGCCGCCCCACATACTTGAAACATCTCCATAGTTCGAGTTCGGCAACTGACCTTTGTTGCATATGAAAACCCATTTCTCTCTCCCGTTGCTACTCTGGGCCTCTTCTCCTGTAACAACTTAATAAAGGCAAAAAAAAGCCCTAAAAGAAGAAGACATCTTTAGCAGTGTCAGTAGCCGTATTAGCCGTCCTTTGAGTGAGTCATCCACTAATCAGAAGATCAATGGTTCAATTTCCGGCTCCTCCAGTCCACATGTCAGTGTTTCCTTGGGCAAGAGACTTAACCCTAAATTGCTCCTAATGGCTGCACCATGAATGTTGAGCAGGTCGGCTCCCTGTGTGATCGCCACTATCATCAGTGTGTGTGAATGGGTGAATGTGACATGTAGCGTAAAAGCTCTGTGAGTCGTCAAAAGACTGGAAAAGTGCTATATAAGTACAGTCCATTTACCATTTATTACAGAGTCTGAAAACATTGCTTCGATTGTCAATGCTGTGTGATCACAGAGCTGTACTACGATATAAATAAAAAGTGGTTTTAATAGTTGGAAACTACACATTTTAAAGCCTCTGAGTCATTTAGCTGATTACACGCATGTAATGGACGCATTAGTTTTATCTTATTTGGTTAAAAATGCATTTCGCTAACATGTTTTAACTTAATTTACATTAATAACTTTGAGTTGTGCAGGAATCCCTTAAAATGTGGGAGTGAAATACTGTTCAGGGTTTTTCCCTGCAGGTTTTTTCCCTTTAGACCACTTACTTGGCTTCCTTATACACGCACATGTTAATACTGTTCCCCTAAACATACATATATACATATATAATGTTATAGTGTTAAATAGTGTTTCCTTCTTTTGCTATTACACGTTAATATTGTTTTAGGTTTTAAGTGCATGCGTATTTGGACCCACAAGGCATTCATTGTTCTCTGCTTTGTATAATGAAACTTGAATTGAATTAAATATAATTTCAACGTTATCGCCAGACAATAACGATTCTGCAAAACCCTGGATTACATTCAATACATGTTTTTTTTACACCCAATGCCAACCTTTTTTACAATTCTTTGCACATGGCATTGCAAATTCAGTATGATTGATATATGAGAGAAAAAGATTGTATTATTAAACAGCAGGTGTTATTAAAAATGCATTTTGTTCTCGAGGATAATGAGCTGTATAATTGAGTAAACCTGCTTGTGTGGAGTTGGCCCCACTTCAGCTTTAGGAGTGTTGTGTTTTTCTGTATTTTTGTGTGTCTGGCTGACACAGAGGAGGACATTATCATCTATCAGTAGAAAACAGAGGAGGGGCTCCAAGGCTCAGTCAAGTGCACCGAACCACATGCTGGAAAATGATAAAAAAACGCACCAACGAACACGAGCCGAAACACAGACATGAGCACAAACACTGCATCCAATCATACACGTTAATGCACATGGACACAAAGGGGCACAACGGTACTATGAGCATACTGCAGATGTTGGACAGTGCAGTGAAATCCACATAAAACATTTATGGATATTTGTATTCATGAGAAACTTTCTAAGCAAATTAGCATCTAAAACCAACATTGCTTTAAATATCTGCTTTAAGTTTGATGCTTTGGAGATATGAGGATTTCACAGAGCATCACATACACACAAACACACACACACAGTATATTTGAAATCCTCTTAGCTTGAGCATGAGATTGACCTTCACATTTATGCTAGCAGCTCATATCTGGTTTGTGTTTTGCACCCACACTGCCTGCCGACCTGTCAGGGATCAGAACAAGGGTTTAACCTTTGACTTTGGGTCGCTGCCAGCGTTGTGGGAGTGTTGCAGCATCAGTGTGTTGTGTCAGATTGGACTCGTGGGGCTTGTAGATCACTGTGGAGCCTGCATGAACTTTCTGGAGTTTGGCCTCAAAGTGTGGACTGAAGTGCGACTTACATTGTGTCTTTGGTTTTTGCATCAAGTAATGTCATTGATACTGTGTGTGTGTGTGTGTGTGTGTGTGTGTGTGTGTGTGTGTGTGTGTGTGTGTGTGTGTGTGTGTGTTACTGAGAAGGTCCTGGCTCCAAATGATGAAAAGATGGTGCCGACCATAAGCTGCAACTCTTGGCTTCAAATCGGCTCCAATGCAAGAAAAAACAAAAAGGGTAACGTCACATCTCGATATGTCCTCCTGCATTCAAGGAAGCTCTGACGTTGTTTAAAATGTTCAAATGATGCAAACAGGAAAGCAGAGGTGCCATAAGCGAGGATGATTTGGACGATTATAAGCACCCTTGGCTGACTGGGGCTCTAAAAAATATTAGAGTAGTCATTAAAAGAATATTTTATTTCCATTGTACTCATTAAACAAAGAAACAAAGCAAAAGATTAACCATCCATATTGTCCAAATACCCCGCCTCTGTTTACATGAAATGGTTCAGTCCTGCCTCAAAACCAGGTGCAACACTTTCTAGCAGTGAATTGCGGGTGATGAGCACTATATGAGCATAATGTCAGCATTAAGATTACATTTAGACTGTAAAAGACGGTCTAAAGCACATTACTTATCAGTCTTGCATCAAATATTGAATTCCATTATATGCAGAATGTTGCATTAATGTCTGCACAGTGTTATATTATCACAGCTCAATGTCAGTAAATAATGTACGGTGAATAACGGACTACAAGAGAGTTGCAAGCCTGCACAGATACAGTACAGTGCTTTAATGCTTTGAATGGGTCAGTTCAGTTCTGAAGGTTTGGTTACGTTAACTGTGCATGGGCGGTGGGGCCCAATATGATATCTTTTTTGTGGGGCCCAAAATCCCTGCTGCAGGTATCCTTTTAATACAGGAAAAGGTTGAATGTAAAACTCATTATTCGTTCTCCGGGATTCAGTTTTGGTGCCAAACTCAGTTTTTTTCCAGGATCTCTCAAACTCTAATCTTCGATGTCGGAATAACCTTTTAATTTTTCAAACTTGTCATTGCCCTTAACTGCATCACAACAATAACTTAACACTGACACATATGTACGGTACATAAACATAAACCTAACTAAAAGTTCAAGCCAGTTTCTTAGTCTCCAGGTTCAATTCACAGCTTACTTCAAGTGAACGGAAACCAAATGTCTGTCTGGAAAGTAGGAAATCAATTTAAAACCCACTGTGTGATTTTTGGAAACTATTCAGCAGTAGCATGAAGTTCTCACAATTTGTAGTTAATTTGTGGGAACACACTTAAAGAATAAAGACACACTGTATTAGTCTGTGCACATGCAGCGCTGTGCACGAATAACTAAGACAGATTTATTAAGGCAATAACGCCCGAAGTGTCGTTCTGCACAAGGTGAGGAACAAAGTGGCCCTTGTTCAGCATGGCAGCCATTATTTCAGAATGGCCTCGTTAGTTTTGCAGATACAGAGCTGCTAACACAGTTTATGCACTGCTGTTAAGTTTTATCAGTGCATATAAAAATTAGAAATCAGCACACTGGAAAGCATAAATACTCTGAATTTAAAGTTATAGTTAAATATGAATATACTTGTATATTGGGTAAAGTGAAGTAAAGTTACGGCTGTTTTTAAAGATTTATTTATTTATTTCTAAATCATATTTGGCTGCAGAAATAATGAAAGTTGCTGATTAAACTCAGGAAACCAAATGACAACATCATTCCTCCTCTGTATTTAAGATTTTTTAAAAAGGTGTCAACGAAGCAGACCGATGACGTTGAGCTCCACGTTGTTAGACTGGAGTCATGCAGGGTGACGGTGATTTACTGACCGAGCTGTCAGGTCCCTCTAATGGTCCTGTTAAACTAATATTTTCCCACTGAGCCGTGGCTATAGGTCAAACTCGATTTTGTAGGAGAACTTGAAGGGTTTAATTCTGGAGTGAGACAGAAAACACGTTAAATATTTGTCGAGGAGTCTAGAAACAAGATTGACTGAGGAATAACAAAACCTTACTCAAGGTCCCATCAACACAGAACACTTAATTACCATTTAATTGAAATAACACCATTAAATTTTGACTCTTTAATTGTATGACTCAGTATTGCTGCAAACCCACTAATCATTTGCTAATTGAGATCAACTGTAGGAGTCTGTTTGAAAGGAACAAAAGCCCCCAACCAACCTCCCACTGTGTGCAAAAACAATAAAAATCATGAATAGAGAACTTATTTTTAGGACTTTTCCTGCATTCTTGCTTCATCACGCAGCGCAGTGCAGTGAATTGTGACAGGAAATATGTTCGAGGGGCAGACAGGACCTCTCAGTGGCTTTGTCAGCACAAACAATGTGCCAAGTGTGTGTCTTGACTGCTCAGGAAGCTTTAAAAACCTAATATATGACACATTAAAATGACATTCGCAGGCTCTTAGCGCAAAATCACAACAGTTAATTTACGCAAATGTAACAATTTTTGGATGAGGTGTCCAGTTTTTCTTCGAAAAAGAAAATATTTGAGTTGTAGAAGTATAAAAAATTGGTATTCTGACTTCCAAACTTCCCAATTTTACTGTCCATTAACTGAGAAAGTAAAACAACATTGATGGGGAGTTTTTTATCCAATTTTTAACATAGAGAAGAAAAACTTGGCCAGATCTTATAAACCACTGTGGTTGATCCAAGAGTGGTATGCTTGTTGTAGCTGTTGGGAGTCGTAAAGAAAGTAGTTTACAGAGGCCACAACTGCAGCTTTAATGATCAGTTAACAGTAATCTTTAAGGTCTTCAGGAACCAGAGAGACTTACTGCTTTATTCAAAATGTTATTTTCTGTATCGTAATAAAGACTCCAGCTATGCAAACAGATGGCAGAATGGTATTTAATTAAAATACAGGGGAAGATATGTTGCTGTAGTAGACAAAAAAAAGGCAATTTAATTTCAGTCAGATTTAACAAATAAAGTCTAATCTTGCCCCAAATCTTAAAAAACCCGTTGACAGGATTGACAAAAGTCTGTTTATACGATGATAGACCATTTGAGCCTATTAAACCAGCTAGGGGAGCAGAGTTTTCTTCTGTTCAGGTTCCTCAGAGGCCGGATACAAAAGTTTCTTTATGCATTGTAATAGAAAAAATATTGCTGTCTGTCTTTTACTCCCACTTAAAACAACTAAAAACATATTTTTTTCACTGCAGCAGCAATCGTGGAACAATAGAGACGTTTGCTTCCAAAAAAAATCTGATATCCACCATTTGAAAAAGAAATCACTCCTACTCTGGATGGTTTAATTTTTTCTTCATTGATGTAAAGCTCATTTTGGTGCTCTGAGTGAAGTCTTTACCTGCAAACACAGATGGTTTGGAGAGGAGAGAGATCATCTGGGGTTCTTTTTTTAAAAATAAAATACTGCCTAATGGTGTTATTTCCCTGCCAATAGAGTCCCTTTACACCTTCCGTTAAAATGCGTCTCGTGTCCAGATTGTATCTAGATATAATTTAACCTGATTACATTTACACGTGGTATTAATATGTGTCTCCAGTGTCCACGTTGAGATACGATTAGCGCCGTCCAGCTCAGCAACAACTGAAGGTCACATCCTCGTCTCGTTTGCTGGGGTCCAAAAAGACAAAAGATAAATAACAAACAAAAAAAGACAGGCAGTTTCCATCCATGACTGTCTTGAATGTCCATAACTTTCTTACTAGTAGATTAGCCCTGACTAATGGCTAACTCGCTGGTTTGTGACAGTCATGCATTACGTATTTCCACCCATATAGGTGTTGTATGTCGATTGATACCACAATTGCATTTACACTTGTATTATCCATGAATGTCTTGAATATCCATGAGTTCTTGCTGCTTTTTTGCTAATAGCATAGCCCACTAATTTCCACATTTCCACCCATGTAGGTGTTGTATGTGGATTGATACCACAATTGCATTTACACTTGTGATCAATGTGGTCACAAATGCATCCATGAGCACCTCCAGAGATGGTTCGACAGTAGACATCTGTGAAGTTTTGCTTGCACATGTTTGTAGGACCAAATAGAAAGTTGATGCTTGGTCTCCTCTTGAATCCATCCACAAATGTCTTGAATATCCATGAGTTCTTGCTGCTTTCTTGCTAGTAGCTTAGCCCTCTAACTTACACATTTCCAGCCATGTAGGTGTTGTATGTCGATTGATACCACAATTGCATTTACACTTGTGTTCAATGTGGTCACAAATGTGTCTATGAACACCTCCGAAGATGATTTGACAGTAGACTAAGTAGTATCTGTGAATTTGCTTGTACACGTTTGTCAGACCAAATTGAAACTCGTCTCTTGGTCTCCTCTTGAATCCATCCATGAATGTCTTGAATGTCCATAACTTTCTTGCCAGTAGATTAGCCCACTAAATGATACTTGGTCTCATCTTGAATCCATCCACAAATGTCTTGAATATCTATAAGTTCTTGCTGCTTTCTTGCTGATAGCTTAACCCACTAATTTAGATTACATTACACATTTCCACCCATGTATTCTTTGTATATGGATTGATATCGCAATTGCCTCAATGTGGCCACAAATGCATCCATGACCATCTCCAGAGATATTTTGACCAATCAGATCATACTCCTCTGTCTTGGGTACATTTACACCTGTACCCTCATGTGTTCAAACACCATCATATTTAAATCCAATCAGCCAAAATGCATTTTAATGTAAGGTGTAAAGGTGGATATATATGGTATTTCAAGATTATGTAGATTGTTTTGTCGAGCCTGTCAATTTGACATCCACGAATGTCTTGAATATCTATAAATT
The DNA here is from genome assembly GCF_963691925.1 of Scomber scombrus. Classification (NCBI taxonomy): domain Eukaryota; kingdom Metazoa; phylum Chordata; class Actinopteri; order Scombriformes; family Scombridae; genus Scomber; species Scomber scombrus. The sequence continues at coordinate 32,500,822 of NC_084972.1, read as the reverse complement.
CTTGCAGCTTTCTTGCTGGTAGCTTAACCCTCTAATTTAGATTACATTACATATTTCCACTCATGTATTTGTTTTATATGGATTGATACCACAATTGCCTTTACACTTGTGTTCAATGTGGTCACAAATGCGTCCATGACCGCCTTTGGAGATGGTCAATGCATCTAGAGTCCATTAAAACCTGTTCTTTCATGTGGTCCATCCAATTGGCACCCTGATTGATTCTGACCTCATTCCCTTTCTTCCATCTACCACTAACCCTTCTACCATTGTTGCAATAAATCTTTAAACTCATATCCAAGTTGACGTGGTCTTTCTTAGTGAAACACATTTTAAAGGAAGGTGTAAAGGGGGACATGCATGTTATTTTTAGATTATGTAGATTATTATGTCAAACCTGGGCTTGTCACTACTGGATAGTTGCTGTAGTTGGAAAATTGTTTTTATAAACAGTTCTTTCACCTTATCAATCATAATTTTGAAGCATATGAACAATGTTTTATTGAAATTTCAAGTCAAAGAAATGCTGAAGTTTCCTCCGCCAGTGTTGGTAGGGTGGTAACACATCTGAAAAGAATAGTTTGACCTTAAGGGGAAATAGGCTTGTTTGTAAGCAGTCGGCCAGTTAGCTTAGCATAAAGACTGGAAACAATGGGAAACTGCTAGCTTAACTCTGTCCAAAGATAACAAAACCTGCCTACCTGCATCTGTAAAGCCGGGCAGACACTGTGCATTGTTTTTATTCATAATGTGGTGTTGTGTTAACCCCGAACAGGTTTCTCTTGTTCTCTAACTGGATTTACTGTAGATTAGACTAGATGCACATTGCTGAATCCTTGAAAGTTGTTGTTAACAAAGAGAAAAGCAGCTTTACTTTTAGCCATTTTAGTTAGAGCTCAGTTAACCTGGTCTCCATAGATTCTGTTTCGTCTGCATGTTTGTGATTTTTTTTTTAACTGTATTCGCACCAACACATTGAGGTAACTTTATGCTGAATGGGGGGAAATCTGATCGGGAAATTGCTCAAAATGCAAAAAGGTTAACCAAAGTTTCTGGCATGCTAGAAATCCAACAAATAAACTGAGAGCCAGACCATATGGGTGACTAAGTAGGTGGCAAAGCGAACTATCCAAACAGTGTCTGCCAGATTTAAACATTATCTAAATAACAGTTTATAAGAAAAGTGTAAAAATGACATTGTGGTTTTATATCCCGGACTATATCTTGGCCTGATGCAGTGATTTCTTGAGTCTAAGCTGGTCGACTGGTGTAGAAATAGTCTGGTACATAATCCTCTGTACAATCAGAATTTGTAAGGATTAAATAACCAAAATACACTGTTTGAATTTGTGAACTTTAAAGGTACTCGGAGACTCATTTTGTTACCTTCACACAGATCCAGAGTAACTTTTTGCTCCCTTACGTCCCCCGATGCTAAACTGAGGTAACTGTCCCCTGGCTGCAACTGGAATCGATCTTATTCAAGTTTTGTGAAGAAAGCGAATAAGCATATTTCCCACAAAAAAACTGTTTGTTCCTTTGAACAATGGTGATTCATTATACAACAGAAACTTTGGGAGATGATGACACAAACACTGGACACCAGCCCTGAAGCTCCCCTGATGATTTCCCCCCTTGAAATAAACAGGAATTGAGTTTTCTTCCACTTTTGAGAATAATAACCCAACACGACTTGCACAGCATGACAGAAATCTTTGGTATGTGGTATTAACAATTGTATTAACTGCAGTTAAGTGCCAAAAATATTCAGACACTGAGAGATTTCTGACCTCTTTGGGTCACCAGCTGGAGTTTTATGAGAGGACAATGACACTGTAGAAGAAGCGCCATCAAACCACTAAAGCTCCTTTGAGACATTTTCTTTCACTTTGAGTTTCCATTTCCAAACTTCTGCAGTAAAATACCTTTTCAAATCAGGACAAAACTGAGTATAATGTTTGCAACACGGCTGCAGACGCTGTAAGAAACGTCTTCTTGCTTCAGACTGAAACAGCAGGTAGAAATAGAGCTTATAAAGATAGACAGATTTCTGTTTTCATCGCTTTTTTTACTACTGTATCACTTCATCTTCCAACAGCTGTTTTGCTTTTTCTGTATTCGCAATTCAATGCCAATACAAACTTTTATTTATTGAATATTGGCAGATTCTTCGCATATTATTTGAGCAAGAAAATAAACCAAAGATGTAGTACTATGTCGAAAGGAAAAAAACATCTTCACATAGGTAGATTAGAAACATATAATAGCTTGAATAACTGCTGATTTATATTTAAAATATACACTAGAAACTTATAAAAACTGATTTTAAATTATGACTACAGCTTGGTGAGTCTTGCATTACGACTTGTATGTTAATGAAGCACAGCAGGTCTAAATTGATGCTAAATCACAAACATATGAAACGTATGCTTTGTAGTGAATTCAGTAGTTTAATATAAGATTCAAAGCAGGTTCTCGATACTCGACGATATGTAGAAACTCACAGCAGAGAGCATCAAATTCAGACATGTTCTCTGAGGAAAAGGACGTGAAGGAAATCAGTACAAGAAGAAGCCGATTGAACAAAAGTAGCTAAACGAAAAACATAGCTCCACTTTTACACAAAAAAAATCAATTTGTGATATTTAAAAGTGTAAAGAAGAACTAAGCAGGAGTTTTTCTGTAAAAGAAACAGTCAAACTAGAAGAGTTATGCATTATATATAGAGTTTGGGGTTTCTTTGTCCCTCTTCCAGTTTCTGCTGCTTTAACCTTTGTGTCGTCCTCCCGGGTCAAATTGACCCCGTCTGTTTTGACTGTTCCTTCTTTCCTCCATCCTTCCTTCCTTTCCTTCCTCCCTTCCTTTTTTCCTTTCCTCCCTTCCTTCCTCCCTCCTTTCCTTCTTGTTTTCTTTCACTCCTTCCTTTTTCCCTAATTTCCTTGCTTCTTCCCTCCTTCCTTCTTCCTCCGTTCCATCTTTCATCTGTCCTTCTTTCCTTCCTTTCCTTCTTCCCTTCCTTCCCTCATTCCTCTTCCACTACTTCCTTTCCTTCTTCCTCCCTTCCTTCCTTGACTCGAGGACAACAGGAGGGTTAAAATGTGGTGACACATCAGAGATTTTTTTTAAAAAGGAGCGCTGCAGTGACTCCAAACCGGCTCATATCGCCTCCAGAAACCATCACATCTGTTTGGTCTGGATGATGGATGACTCAATTGACAATGACTGATTTGTTAGCAATTAAACAGCTTTATGGTATTTTTCTTTTCTCCTAGAAACAAACACTCAAAATGATCAAGTTTCACAGAGTTCTCACATGGAACAGCGAGGGGGTGTGTTTGGTATTTTTTCCTCTCTCTCTCTTTCAGTTTATCATTTCTCCAGAGGGTTCATGGACCTGGAGGTCACAGAGCACAGAGCCAGATAAGCTCTCTCTGTGTTTGTCTGTGCTTGTATGTGTCCCGTACTAAAGTGGTTGTTGGATGATGTCATGTGACTAATTGGAAGCAGCATAGGTGTGTGTGTGTGTGTGTGTGTGTGTGTGTGTGTGTGTGTGTGTGTGTGTGTGTGGGTGTGTGTGTGAGACTTAAGTGACTTTCAGGGACATAAATTAGACTTAAGAGCAGTTAATTGGGGACGAATTTAGATTTTTGACTCAGTGGTCTCCAGAAAATGGATGTAAGTCTATGTAATGTCCTCAAAAGTGAGTTAAGCAAACGTGTGTGTGTGTGTTTGTGTATGTGTGTGTGTGTGTGTTTTGAGGATAGTAAAAGGAGTTGGAGGCATCAGGGAATAGAGCTGCTTTGTTGACAGGATGAGCTTGTTGCTATAAATCAGTGAGGCTGTAAATCTGCAGACACTCGACACACATGCTCACATGCTGCTGCTACACACACACACACACACACACACACACACACACACACACACTAACCACCTCTGATTAATGCATGTAGGACACCTCTCCAAAAAAATGATGATTCATCCAACAGCTGTCTCACCAACTGCAGACACAAATTCAGGTACATGCAAAACACAGAGCTGCAAGATAAACACACACACACACACACACACACACACACACACACACACACACACACACACACACACACACACACACACACACACACACACACACACACGTGTATTCAAAAGACACATTCACAAACAAAGGATAATGTCATTAGCTTGAGTTAAACCTGCAGCTTCCTGTTAAGAATATAATCTCTTTGTTTTTACTCAATCGGACAAACATGTAGATTTCCCATCTGCCGTCATCTATAGTTAGCTGTACCTCTGTTTACCCTCAACAATCTGCCAGATCTTCCTCCAAATAAAACATGCTCCCATTAAAATATAATACAGCGAAGAGAAGCTGCAAATTGTCTGTTCAACACAGGCCTTGTTGTTTGTTTACAGTGATTATGCAAATGTGACTTAATTAATTGGGCGGCGATTATTGGATGTAGAAGTGCTGCATGTAGCACCCTTAATTACCCTTTTACACCTGGCATATGTTTGTTTAAAACACTCAAACACCCCTCCTCCAATTGAGTTCAGCTTAATTAAATTAGAATAGGATTTATTAACATGACATGTCTATACAATATACTTATATTGTATAGAAATAAGAGCGATAAAGAGATGATGTGAATAAAATATAAAGCGATTATCATATTTAATTAGAATAAATATAGGACATTTTTAATCATCAATCGCAGGAGGTAGTGTATAAATACCTTGATGACACCAGACTATTTTCAGGTGTTGGAGTCTATTAGAGATCAGCACATACTCATTTTAAAATTATATAGTCAGATCAAGCTGGTAGCTCCCGGTTTGAAAAGTGAAGCCAATATGGAATTACCTTAAACATGCATTATTTATAATGGCCAGCAGGGGGCGACTCTACTGGTTGCAAAGAGAAGTCTATTTGTAAAGAGGTTTATGAGATAATGACCCTAGTTTTCACTTAATTTATTGGCTCAGCAAACACTTTCCTAATGAGTTTATGGTTCAATACAGCATGATGTTAATTTAGTAAATCATGGTCCCATTTAGAATAAAATAGATGAAGAATTAAACCTGCATTATTTCTAATGGCCAGCAGGGGGCAACTGCAATGACTGCAAACAAAAGTCTCTTTGTAGAAGTCTATGAGAAATTTACCGTCCCTGAGATGAAATGACCCAGAGTTTATGGTCTCAATTGGTGGTTTCAAGACTACTTTGATACATCATGATCTTAATTATGTAAATGATGGCCCCATTTAGAGTAAAATAGACGATAAAGCAGCTTGTGATTGAGAATAACTTCCACAACGACCTGTCAATCGGGATAGAGGCATAGCAACGTTGGTCCTATGAGTATAGTCGAATCCGTCTGAGAGCTGCCGCTATAGCACTGTGTGATTTTAAGTTCATGAAAGTTAATTATAACATTTTGGTCGTCTAAATAAATCTTGTTCAGCATTCTGTTGAACTAAAAGGACTCAGCTGTTTTAGTTTCAGTACATTTTATTTACATTAAGTACATTTAGTTTTAAGTCTGTTTTCAGCAAGCAAAAATTAGCATCCTTATTTATATCACAGTTAATGTGAATTAAAGTCGCACCTTGCTAACCAAGCTAGTTAGCTAGCACTAGTGTTAAGGTTAGCTCCACCCATTTGTCCAAATATGGTCATTTCTGGCTCCAAAAACCTAAGATGGCGACGGCCGAAATACCAAACTTGAGGCTTGAAAACAGTAGACCAGAATCTAATGGAGGATATTAGAATGACTACATCCACTTCAATAGTAGAATTGTATCAATCTCCAAAATAGTCAACTGACTATTTGATTAATAGATAAATCGACTAATCATTGCTGCTCCAAACCAAACCAGTGAGGGTACAGTACAGAGAATAAACCGTCTACAGGACGCAACTGTAAATCCAGAGAGAAATTCAACCTACAAGTTTCTTTTAACAATCTTAATCGTGGTCATGATTCAGGGAAGACGAGGACTTCTGTGGAAATAAGATATGTTTCAATTTCATACATGACATGCTTCTGGTTTCCGGACATCCATGTTTAGTGTTCATGGTTTGAATCTATGTGCTCTTGTTTGTAAGTTTTCCTCGTGAACATGTGGAAAAGTGTGTTATGTGTAGTATGCTTTATAACAGAATAAAACTAAAGCTAATTATACATTTTCAATATCTGTTCCGAAAGCCCAAGATGCATCCTAAAATGTCTCATTGTGTCCAGATCAACAGTCCAAAACCCAAATATATTCAGTTTTCTATCACAGAGGATCAAATGAACCAGAAAATATCACATCTGAGAAGCTGGAATAAAAGAATTTGACTAGAAAATTACTCGAAAATATGAATCCTTTACCAAATAGTGAAATTTCAACTGACCATTGTAGCTCCAAATAACACCAAACCACATATAAGAGCATGCAGCACATAATATAAACCGTACACATGACAAAACATCCAATAAAATGCTTTTTGACCCTGTTTTATGGGACTTAACACACTCTGCCCTCCTTCCTTTCAGTTCATTTAAGTGGAAAAGACACACACACACACACACACACACACGCCACCAGTCGACAGTGGCAATAAAAACCATGAACGCTACAACACCGAGCATCTGCACGCTTCATTAAGCCACAAAGACAAACACTATTAATCTCATAATGCTCACAACCATTTATAACGCGCCGGCGTCGTCAACGCTAATCAAGCCATTGTTGACAAGTCTGAACCAATTACTATTGAAGGCAGTAAACGTGGAACAGATTTACACTTGACTGGGCAACAGAGACAGCTCCGCCGGCTTTCCTTATTGTTAAAAGTGTCCTGATCTCCACACACACACACACACACACACACACACTCTCTCCTCAGTGACAAGTGTTAGCATTTAATTCAACCCCAATTAAACCGGTGACCTCTTGAGTCCATCTAATGACCCGTGTAGTTAAAGACTCAGACGCTGCCCGAGCTTCACTTGACAAGAGTATAAATTGAACTGTAGCAGCACTAAAAAATACATAAAGAGGAAAGACTGAGAGAGACACTGAAGGGATGAAGAGAAGAAGAGATGGAGACATATAGAGAGAGAGACAGAGAGAGGAAGAGGAGGGGAGGAGGGGGGGAGCAAGCAGATCCCGACCCGGCTTGTTTTGTTGATGTTTAATCTGGCAGCTCGACAGTTTGAGTTGCACTCGCCGAGGGGGTTCATGAGAAACTGATGCTCATCTGGCTCCGAGAGCGAAAGGAGGAGGAGGAGGAGGAGGGGGGCAAATGATGAAGGAGAGGAAGAAGAGACAAGAGAGGACAGGATACTAAAGAGGGTTAAAAAACACTAAACACACTTTACTTTAGATGATTCCTAATAGAAGTGCAGAATGATAAGAGATGAAACTATTAATTCATTAATTGTTCTTAATTGAAGATTAATTGGCAACTTCTTTTTCCTTCTATGCCAAACATGCATTGCTACTAGCTTCACAATTGTTAAGATTTGCTGCTTTTCTTTGTCGTATTTGATAGTAAACTCAATATCTTCCGTTTTTGGACTATTGGTCGGACAAAACAAGACATTTGAAGACGCTTCAGGAGCTTGTGGGAGCCATTTTTCATTATGATTAATTGATTAATTGAGGGAAAAAGTGAGCAGATTGCTTGATAATCAAAGTGGTTGCTGGTTTCCCCTTTTAGATAAATACTTCAATATGTTGGTAATTATTTACACTACTAGTAATCCAATCCAAAGTCTGACTTAATGTGAAACTGAAACTAAAATAAGTCTAAATAAGTTGCAGCTTAATGTGGAACAGATGGACTATAATGTTTGTAAAGTTTTCTTTACTACAGAGCCCTGATGTCTGAAGCTGTCCGCCAACGTGCAACATGCTCAAAAGTTTTAGAGTCAGTCGGGTTATTTCAGGTCATGTAAACAAAGGACAGATGATGCTGCATGTTAGGGAAGAGATTTGTTACATAAAAGCTCTACAAATGAAATTAACTTGACCTGAATTTAAAGCAGCAGTTCACCTTAATACAAAACATTTCCTCCCTCATCTCTCTTAGTATCCATCTCCAAGAAATTTTACATCACTGATTTGCAAAAGTAGGTATATTTTCATATTTCAATGTGTCTTAATGCAATTTTATGTCCGACTTTACAATGCTTTGACTTTCCCGGTTGTTGAAAAAGGTGCGTTTATATACACGAATAAAGCTGCCAGTAGAGTAGAAAGAATGAATGAACAGCTGAAGACTCTGGACCACAAAGTGAATGAGTTCAGCCAACGTTTCTACAAGAACAAAGATGTTGCTGCTGTTTTTGATGAAACTTAAGATCCAGAGTGAAAAAAAAAAGATATTAGGACAGTCCAACAACCTGCAGCATCCTTGCTCTGCTTCTATCTCTCTCTCTCTCTGACAGAAAGAAAGAGAGTGAAAGAAAGAGAGAGAGCACAACTTCTGCTCACCTGTGTCTCAAACTGCACTATTTTCCTCACTTGGCAACTCTTCAAACAAACAACATCAACAACAGTCTAGAAGCTGTGTGCTCCTAAATGTCATGGCAACCACTGAAAAACTTTACTTTTCCAAGCCTATTTCAAGAGGTTTCATGCAAAATCTCCCTCATGTTTACTGGTGGTACAACTGGAAATAAACACTGGAAGCCCATGTACAAATTATACCTAAATTACCAAATCCGGTTGAAACCCCACAGGCATCTTTCCTACCAAAAGAGACATCAAACAAGCCACCGAACCTTCACTTGCATGCTGAATTAAAGCTTTAGAAACAGTAAACACACAGAATACATCTCAAAGTTATCCATTGAAGCCTTTTAAAAGCTAATTAATCTTACCTGACTGGATGAAGAACCAGTTATTCCCAAATGTGTCACTCCAAACCAAACGGCCCCAGTGGACGAGTCATATCCAACACTGCTGGGGAGCTCCTCTGTTCGCTTGCTCTGTATATTTGAATGTGTGTGTGTGTGTGTGTGTGTGTGTGTGTGTGTGTGTGTGTGTGTGTGTGTGTGTGTGTCAGTGGGCTTGGCAGCTGCCTGCTAAGTCCTGATAGCAGCGTTCAGCGTTGCAGCAGCTCAACCGAGAGAGAGAGAAAAAGAGAGAGAGGAACTGAAAACACACAAGTTGTCCTCTCTCAGCTCTCTTCAGTCTTCCCTCCTTCCTCACTGCTCTTTTCTTTCTCTGTTCACACACTTTATTTTTCAGCTCTGCCTCCTCTTCTCTCTCTCTCTCTCTCTCTCTCTCTCCTCCTCAGCTCTTCTCCACTCCCATTTATTTTTTTTCTCCTGTTTTTCTCTCCTCCTCTTTCAGTACTTCCCTGTCTTTCAATCTGCTCCCTTTTCCTTTTGTCAGTTTCAATTAATGAACTGATGTCCTTTATCTTCATCTACTCTTTCTTTACTCTTCTCACTGTTTTTTTTGCTTTCCTATATGCTCTGTTTCTCCTGTTTTCTCTTCTTTCTTTCATTCTCCTTCAGCACTTTCAAGCTCTTGTCATTCTCAGTTTCTTATCTTCTCTTTTCACTCTTTCTGCCTCTCCTTCTTCACCATCAACTCCTCCTTTCTTCCAACTATTGCCATCTTTCCTCTCTTTCCCTCTGCTCTTCTTTCTTTTTTCAGTCATCAAGATGCTTTATTGCTTCTCTCTGTCGTCTCTGATCTGTCATTTTCCTTTTCATACTTTGCTCTATGTTTTCCTGCCAATTCTTCTTCTTCTCTTCTTTCCTTTTCTCAACTTGAAAGAAAAACTTTGGCATTTTTCAACCAGGACCCTGTTTTCCCATATTTTATTTTTTTTGTCTAAGCGACCAGTGGCATTTTTAAATGTAAAAGAAATGGCAGGGCACCAACCACTTCAATAGATACATACCAGAAAAACTACAGTACTCACTCTTTCTACTCTTTTAACAACAGAGTGGCCTACTTCTAGCAGGTCTAATAGGAAGAAGGTAGAGAGTGAGAAAGGAGAGCAATTACACAAATTACATTACCACTGTCACAAGCCTAAATTAAGAATGCAATATTCAATTTTCATAATCTGAGACAACTAAGCTCAGAAGAAACGAGCCTACAGAGCCGTAAGCAAACAGCAAAGAGCTCAACACCACTGAAGATCACAACAAAGTGCACAGATAACTTTTTAGGTCCAACCTGTAGCCCCGTTTCCACTGCAGGAACTTCAGGAAGTTCCTGGTCAAAGGAGGCGGGACCTTTACAGGAACGTCCTAGCACTCAGTCCTCTCAGCTGTTGTGTTTCCACAGCAGAGTAGGACCCAGATAGGACCCACCGGACTCTGACCATGACGTCATAGAAGTGAGTCGCTGAAAACATAACAACGACAACGAGGAGGTAAACACGGAAGGAGCTGAGCTGGTTTCCAGGTTTCTGGTTTGTGTGTTCGTGTTCATGACGGTGGACGTTATAAACTTTTTTGGGACGGTGTAAACGCTTTCTACTACTGTTCTTCTTCTGCTGAGTTTTTAAAAAATGCAGCTTATTTTGGCGCTTTGAGTATACCCAATCAGCACCGAGTAAACTCCAAGCCCCACCCAGGAACTTTTCAGGGCCGAACAGAGTACCTAGGGACTCGGTTAGACCCCGTAAAAGTTCCGGGAGAAGTTCCTGCAATGGATACATGCACCAACGGCCCCGGCCCCGTAAAATTACCCTGAAATTCCTGCAGTGGAAGCGCGCCTTGTGACAACAACCTTAATAGATACGCATCGACACATTGACACCCATCACCTTCTATGTCAATCAATCCAGTACAACAATATAGCCAGTGCATGGACCAGCAGTACAAAGACAGGATGATAAAATGTGCTTTCACTCATCAAATCTGACGGCTCATTTGAAGAGACAAGCAGCGCAACGGTTCTTCCTCTGAGAAAACTTCTCACTGACTTTGGGGATGGAGTCTTGTAGCTGCTGAATCAGCTGGCTATCGATGGGCAGCGTGGTCGATAAGTTGAGTTGTGGCTTTCCCATGCTGTTGCAAATAAAGGTTTTTATCCTCTTCATGGTGGAAAAGTTCTTCTTCAACTTAGATGAGTTGTTATGATCATTTTTGGCAGAGTGACAGTCTCAGCTTGAGTTTCGTAAGTTGTTCTCCTGGATGGATGTTAACAGATATAGGACCATCTTACCAGTTTGATGCTCAACTTTTCCTTGTTTTCTTACAGGCCATAATTTCACAGCACAGTTCAGCTCAGATGTAAGTAATGACAGGACGAACTGTTGAGCTGCAATCAGGTGGTCACTCAGTGAAAACCTCTTTTCCTGAGAGATGACTGTGTTGCATAAACACTGTCATGAATTGGAAGTGGAGCAGGTGGACCCAAACGCAGAGAACGCAGGGCCGAGCGAAACTGAAGAAAAATGTTTTTTAATAAAGGCTTGTGTACAGACAAAAATAAACAGGACCAAAATATGTGCAAATCAAACAGGATGAGAATTAATAGATAGATAGATTTTACTTTATTAATCCCCGAGGGGAAATTTAAAAAGTCCAAGCAGCAATACCGTACAATCCTGTGTTTGATTATAAAATCCACTTTGCTCATTTTCTAAAGTTAGCTGGTATTAGCTCAGAAACTCTCCCTTCTTTTTGTCGACTGTATCTGCACTACAACATCATTTGAAATATTTCACAGCTGTTTGGATAGAAAAGTTGTATTTCTCTGTATGAACCTTTCCATTATAATAACAATCTGAGCCTGTCAGTGTCAAAAACAAGAACGTTTAGTGGACATTCATGGATGTGATGCTATTGCCCCAAAGGATTACTTTACAGCCTGTTTATACCGGCTACCAGCTGCAGCACCCTCACTCAATACTGGACCAGTTTCAGAAATAGTTGCCCACTATTAGCCACTTAGATGGGAAAATATGGACCAGGTTGAAAAATACTGCAATTTCCCTTTAAATCCCTGTTTTTCCTGCTTTTTGTTTCTCCCTCCTTTTTCCAACAACTGTCCTCCAATCTTCCTAAAGTCCTCTTTCTCTTCTCTGTGTTCTTACATTTTCCTTCAGCTTTTCAGAGTTGTAAACGAAAATGTTTCAGAAGCCCTTCTCATCCTCCTCCTCCTCCTCTCCTTTCTCTCTTTTCTTTTGGTCTGCCCATCCCCCCTCTCTCTCTCTCTCTCCGCTTGGCGAGTATCATGTTTGGCAGACTGGCTTCAAACTAAAGAACTTGGCCCTGCCACAGACCACATACATCACTAACACTGCAGCTTCATGTCCTGATTGATAGCCATACATTCATGAAAATAAACACTGCATGGTGAAAGCGGACTCATCAAAACTACAAGTTTAGATGTAGAGGTTTGAGAAAGTCTCTCAGTTCTGCACAATAGTGGAGCAAACCTCTAACTCAAGTCAATAGAAAGTAGTGAAAGTGAGGAAAATGAGGTCTGCTGTGAATCAAAAAGGTTTATAAGTTTTAAAAAAAATGCATCATGTAGGAAAAATGAGTCAGTAGTTTGATGAGATGATCTTTTAAGTAGTTAAGAGAAATCCACACGTGTCTTGCTATATGTGAGTATAAGTGTTTTTTCCATTTGTGTTTCCACTGTGATGTGATGTTTTACACAAGAAAAGTAACTTTAAATCATCAGTTATACTTTAAAAAAGGCAAAATAACACTCAAACATAATTTCTATTGTGCAGCACTGTATCTGGCCATGTAGACAGTTTTCTTTGTTACTTTTATTCACTCAGGTTTTGAAATGTCCCTCTCTGAGATTCTTGCCTCCACCTCAGTTAAAATCAAGGCAGGGAGAAAATGAGTAACCACCGCACACTGAACTGACTTTACTGTGATTTTTATTAAGAGCAAACAACGTGTTTCGCCTGCAGCTTCCTCAGGTTCGCTCAGCGAGTTTACAAAAGCACACACTCGTGCGATACATACTTCCAGCTCACATGAACATCATCATCACAAAATGAACATATCAGAAAGGATGCAACACTAAGCTGCAATAAACGGGCCCTCGTTCCCCCGCACCAAAATTCGCCTCAACGCCACGTCTGTCAGGTTTAATGGAGACAAAAGATTTTGATATATTTTCATGTCCAATGTCTTAAGATGATTCTGATTGAATTTGAAGTCGGTCAGATTTAATCTCTAGGAGGAATTTGTTAACGTACGAGCCGCGGAAATCCCCAAAATGGTGCCAAAATTGAAAACTCAAACAAAATAGCTGACTTCCTGTTGGAGTTAGGCTATGGGTCCAAGAGACTTCTTTGTTCATCTTTACCTAATACATATGTGTACCGAATTTCGTTCGTCTACGTCAATCTGGAGCGAGGGGCTCAAATTTTTTCATTTGCCTAGGGGGCGCTGTTGATCCATTTTGCGACGCTCATTTCGGCGACCTAATAAATATCACTTTTCACTGTGTCTGGCATGTTTGCAAATTTTGGGGCTGTGAAATAATAATAATTCCTGCAGATTCAAGAGGGCTTTCACACTCTGTAATATATAACTACTGTAGTATTGACCTGGTGGTTAATTTTCACTTTTCGCTTGGACTGGGTGAGTTAAAAGCATAGACTGTATATAAGAAATGGACGTAACAGCCGTGACGTCACCCATTGGTTTGTGGACTGCTGCTCGGAAGCCAATAGTTTCGGAACTGAGCAGCGCCATCTTGAAAATTTCAGGTGCATGCCGGGTAAAAAAAAACAAACACGGATTCTACTTATATGGGCATCAGGAGCAGCATGAGGCGCCCTCCTGAACCTGTGAACCAATCAACCTGTCAATCACGACGTAGCCACGCCCTAATGCATACCCTGCTTTATCGTCACATATAAAATCAGGGAGGCCAAAATTTCCCAAATGAACATCATACTGCATTGAAGAAGGCTTTAAACTAGCGATTGAGACCATAAACACATTTTGAAAACGTTTACTGAGGTTAGAAATCAAGTGAGAAGTTGGTGAATTCTCCATTGACTTGCATAGAGACGGAAGTCCTTTTGACACCAAAACGGTCGCCCCCTGGTGGCCTTTTGATAGAATGCAGTTTTAAGTTACTTCCGCGTTGGCCTCATTTCAGAGGACAGGAACGCCCCGTCTGGTTAAAAGCATTTTTTCTTTCCATATAATCTCATGTGAGCTGGACAGCTGACATATTAAGGTTAAACTACATGACGACAAGTTATTTAGTGTCTTAAGCACTGTGAAGCATTTTGTAGAAAGGTGCTAATATAAATAAACTTGCTTGCTTTGCCTTTGTCAGATTCTGTTTTTGTAGTTTTGTTTTAGTAATGTGTGTTTTCCCTTTATTGTCGTTCCCACATCACAGATTCACAAATCCATCAGACAGAAATGTGCAGCCTGTGAACATAAAGTGAAGTATGCAGAGCTGTTAAAAAGCTGCTCAGTACAGAAGCTTTGCTCTGCCGCTGTGTGAAAAGCCTCAGAAGCCTGAGTACACTCTGAGCTTAATTGCAAAGTTCAAGGACTTCAGTCTTAGTTGTCGTGTTTGTGAGAAACTCCAGATCTGCCTGCTGCTGGGGGAAACTGTGATGTGATGTGGGGACGTTGACACCCAGGGTCATGTGGGTCGGCTTAATGGACTATAATGAGCTGAGAATGGTTTTAGTTTGGTTGGTTGTCTGATGTTTGTTTGCTTCCTAATTAGCAGATATTTCAAGAACTTAACAGGTTTAAATTAAATTTGGAGCAAAGTTAGACAGAGTGTTGAGCTTTTAGAGGACGTCTTTATATACCACGATTAACTTCACGTGGACTTTTTTTTAAATTTGAATGAAAAAAAGTCTAGTCCTCTACTTAGGCTTCTAAGTTTTTGTCATATAGTGTCTGTTGTGATACAGATTTGGATCCATGTAGATTTTAAAAAGTCTAATATTCATCAGCAGAACAGCAGCTTCAGTCCTCACACACAAAAGATGCATTCAGGTAAAGCAATGAGTGTGGGTCATGTGTGTTTTTGCAACACTCAGCGCAACACACAATCGAAAGGAAAGAAGGAAGGGAGGAAGGAAGGAAAGAGGGAAGGAAGGAAGGAAGAAGGAAGGAAAGGAGGGAGGAATGAAGGATGGAAAGCAGGGAGAAAGGAAGGGAGGAAAGTAAAGAAGGAAGGAAGAACGGAGGAAAGAAGGAAGGAAGGAAGGAAGGTAGGAGGGAGGGAGGAAAGAATGAAGGAGGGAGGGAGGAAGGGAGGGAGAAACACTGTAGTTACACATGTAAAAAAGAAGAAAATAGCATGAAAACACACTTCAGGGTATCGTTACGTGCATAAAGTTCATATAAAACATGAGCTGATCTGCAGCCTAAGCAGACAACTGTATTGATTAGAATAGAAATAGAAGATGAAAGACTGAATAATGACTCCTCTGACGTTTTGCTTTGGCTACTTATCACATATGGACATTGTGTTATTGTGCTCTTTGAGTTTAAGCCATCATACCACATGCAGCCTTTATGCATGCAGATATTAACATATGAATGATGAGGTAGCTGTTGTCTGATTTTAATTCCAGCAGAACATCAGGAACTTTGTTGTTGACTGTTGATTTGTGATTTGCTCATTTCATTTCTCTGCTAATAGCCTTTATACGAGCAGCCTGAGGTTCATGTGATGCTAACTGTTAATACACTGCTGTTTAATACGTTTTACTCCTTTACTCTACAGCTATTTTATTATTAATTTGTGAGTGTAGATACCTTTTTATTACAGTATGTAACTAATTCCTACTGTAACTGCATTTGGTCTTTCTCTCATCTATATCTCACTTTTTTTAGTTTAATCAGAACATTTTTTGTCCTGTTTTCACAGTTTCACACTAAAAACCTCTTCAGCCTTTAACAGAAGTGTTTTTAGCTTACAGAAGATTAATAAACGGCACTCACTAATATGTAAAACCTGATTAATATTTATCATAATGAACATTTGTCCACTTTATTTTTGTCAAAGTTGTGTCCAGTACTGTTTTGGGCCTTTAAAAAAACCTCCTTTATTACAACTTTTATCTTATGTATGTATCTCTGGTCATTGTTTCTATCAGATATTATAAAACTGTCTTCACCAGATTAATCTTAATAAAGTAATTCCTGAGATCTGAGAGCAAGGCAACCAAACTGACTGACTACTGATTTTCTATTCCTCAGTGTTTGCTTATTTGTCTTCTCTTAAACTGTCAGTTCTGGGATGTTAAGGGCGTCCTTGATGGTACTACTTTGTTCTGAAAAAAGGCCTCAGCTGAATAACAGCACAACAATATATAAATATATGAATATATCAGGAAGGTGTGAGAAGGTAAACTGACCTGTACTGGCTGCCAGGAAGGAAATCTAAAGTTATAAAACATAAAAACATACACTATTCATCAGTAATACTCACCAAATAATGTAAATATACGGCTGGATTTGTGAATAATGTGCTACAACATGTAAAGGTAGATTTATGATGCTTTAATAGACTGATATCAAGGCTCTAATATGAGTGTGTGAGTTCAATTTCTGATCAGTTTAGTCAGTTAGTTGCCAGTGTTTGTTATATATGAAGGGTCCGCTGAGACACACACACACACACACACACACACACACACACACACACACACACACACACACACACACACACACACTTACAAACACACCCACACAAGGATTAAAATACACAAATACTTCTGATAGTTTAACTCTCTCAAGTAACACACACACACATATACAAATGCACATACCGCACACACCCACACACATCATGAGTTAGCTGCTGATATTTACTTCAGCTGGCACGTTCATTTTTATAAGCACACACACTCATACACACACACACACACAGACACACACTCGAACACACTCACACATGGATGCACACAGACACACACACACATACATATGGCAGGCAGAGATAAGGAGGAAGAGACGAGTGCATCCTGTGTATCCGGAGGCCTCCACTCCCTCAACACACTCACCGTAACAGCTGACTGTGTATTTGTGTGTGTGTGTGTGTGTGTACATATGTGTGTGCGCTCTTCTATTTTTATGAGAATCATTTTGAGTTTATTTAAGGACTATTTGGTAAAGTGGGGACATTTGTAGAGTCTTCAGTTATTTAAAGGTGTACTACGCAGGATTTACTCTGCACATATTGACTCATACTAATATAATCCATCTCTATTATCACTTATGACCCATTAGAAGAGTGTGGTGGGGTATGTATCAGTAGAGACTCTTCCCTTTGTCTGTATTTTCTTATTTTCTTATTATTTTGCTGTGTTCAGGAAGCTTCTGAGCTTCAACCTTTGGTCAGTAGGTGTGTAACTTCAGCCAATAACAGAGTGTGAGGTTCGGACTTGCAACACTGTGACCAGGTTACATCACTGCCTTGTCTCTGCTCTCTCTCTTTGCGTCATGGATGTTTAAAGAGCTGCAGGTCTGTGTGTCTGCTTGACCGAGGGCAAGGCGGAGCTACCCCACTCTCACTCACTTCATTCACTCTCTAGCTCGCTCAACCACCGCCGCTCTCTCTTCCTCTTTCTTGCTCATTGAGCGAGGCAGAAGGGGCCAACTTTTGCCGTGTTTTTTTCCAAATGTCAACTGACAAATCTCACATAGTGTGCCTTTAAAGGGCTGTTAGATAGTCTAGACTTGGTTTAAAAGTTAATATTTAGAATAAGGTTTAGGTTAAGGGTTCAAGTCAGGGTTTGGGAAACTGTTGTTGCTGCTTCTATATGAAAATCTGTGAAATGCAGTTGTATTAATACTTCACTATAAAGAGTAAATGACCCTCACCATAGACCAACATTCACTTCCAGCAGTAGTACACAACTGGCAGCTTTGCATTGTGGCGATATGTGAAATTGGCAAACTTTCTGCAGTAACTGTAACATTTAAAGATATATAGTTAAAGACAGTGATTCAACCTATGTGACATGCTGTGCTTTCTTTATGTACTGTGTTGCTTTGTTGGCATCTTTAATAAACCAAATCTACCCAACAGCAACATCTAAACACTAATCAGACTAATTGGTGGCTGCCTGTGTCAAAGTGGGAAGCTGCCTTAACACTAATTTATTCTGACCTCTAATTACTTTTAATTACTTTTACTACTTACTGTTTATACTTACTTACATATGCATCTTCATTTACTTCTTTACTTGCTTAAAATGTTATTTTTATTGCCCCACCTGCATTACATTGTATGCAGATGATGTAGTGGTTTTCTACTCAGAAGTTATCGTAAACAAACATCATGATTGGTTCTAAGGAGCTGACATTTCATCATTTTCCACAACAACTACGAACTAAAACTTTCTCTATCCTTTATTTAATATAATCACATTGAGATTAAAATCTCTTTTTCAAAGGAGACCTGACCGAGAGAGGATCGTAAACACGGTTACAAAATAAATACAGACAACGTAAACAGACTAAGCGAACAATGTCGGACACAAAAAACCAGCTGAGACACATAAACAGATGTGATTTTCCAAAACTATCTCAAACAGAGTAAGAAGGATAAATCTAAGCTCAACCACACTGACCAAAGGAGCTATTTTGCAGACTTAAATTCACTGGCAGTAATCAGCTGTGACAGGTTCAAGTCCTTCTGTGTATTGTTCCACGAGGAGGGATCAGCATATTTAAAAGCTCGGGGAACAAACATCTGCAGAACATTGTGAGAATGAATGCAGACCATGTTGGTTTGGATTTATACAAATGTATGAACACAGGAAAAGGAGGATGTAGACCAAACTTTACTGTGCATAACAACCCAAATACTCTAAACAACCTGTTCAAAATATAACGATGAGACTTTAACCCTTTCATACTACTCAGGGTCTAATTTGACCCTTTTTTACATTTGAGAGAAGAAAAAGAACATTAAAAACTTTTGTTTTAACCAGAAATATGACAACTTAACCTCATGTGACCCAAAATATACAAACAATGGAAATATTCTACAACGTTTTTGTGCAGAAAAACAACAAAATTACACATAAAATTATGTACAGAAACTAATTAAGAAGCAGGGATGCTGACTTTCTTTAAACCTGTCAATCATACTAATATGAAATGATCCTATAATACAGTATAATAGTAAGTCAAAAATCTATTACAACACAGGACTACATGCGATATGTCGCCTTGTGTAACTAAAGACTAAGAGTCTGGACAGTATGCATCAACTGGTTCTGAGAGACACATAAAAGCAATAAATCTGTCAGAATATAAAGTTTGCTACCACTCTCTTGGCCTTTCTCTGTTTGGTGCATTATGTATTTATATGTTACGACCAACAAAGAGGAACTAACATGTAGGCCATAGTCAAAGCCGTAGCCAGGATTTTTCAAATACCGAGGTCAAAATGAGACTACAATTTATATGACTGTTCGGTTTAATCCATGATGTATTTATACTGCTTTCTTGCTGTGTATTTCTCAATTATGGTCATTCTTGTGGTCCAGTTCTTTCTTATCATTTCCAATTTTGCAACTTAAATCAACTCCTATTTCAGTATACTACAACTTCCATGGTTGTATATTTAAAAATTATAACTGCAATATATTATTTTCTTTGTTTGTTCTTAAAATGTGGAATGAAGCACGGCATGCTGGGAAAGGGAGAAAAGGGCTCATCCAATGAATGAACAGTTTGCAAAATCGGGTCAAGTCCAATTCACAAATGTAGACAAACATATTTCTGGCGATTTCAAGGCTTCACTCCACCGCTGGCTATAGCTGGATACTTTCGTTTTGACATGGCAGCGGAATCTTCAAGTACGTGTCACATGACGGTCCGTTGACGCAAGGATAATTGTCTCGTCGGCTATTTTCACTTCACAATTAAACAAAACTTCAAGAAAAAAATACCGAGGACATGACCTCGGTGTCCTCAATGGTAGCTACGGCCATGGCCATAGTCTCATGTATGGAAAGACTAGAGTGAAGGTGGATAGAGGTGAAGGAAGCAGAGGGGCAAAGGGAAGCTGGTAGGTAGATGCAAAGCATGAATGAAGCTACCTTGGAAGCCAGTAGATGGGTTGACTGGATGACTGGTCTGCAGGCAGAAAGAAGAGCAAAGAAAACAGGCAGATATGCTTTGAATGCACGATTCAAAGTGGCCTGAAAGATACGATCTACTCACACTGCCTGAAACAACAATCTGGCAACAAGTGCACGATGAAGCGGGATTGATATACTGCTGAGTCGATGAGCTAATGGTTTGCAGGTGTGCAGATTGTTGCTCTCCTGATTGCCGTCCAGCCTGCACACCTGTTCCACACACACACACTCACACAGAGGAGACACAGGGGAAAAGGAAAACACCAGAAACAGAAGGAATAAACTTGAGGCAGAGCCGTGACCGTGACATTATAATCTTTGACTGCTGATACAGCAATAAAGATTGTTAAAAAAAACAAAAAAACCATTGAACTGAACAGGAGGGTGCCTCTGTACTGTATGAGCATGATGCCCTCTGCTGTTAATTTGGTGTAGTATATAAGGAAACTCTCGCCCTTTTAACACTCACAGTTTCCCATGTGACGGACGTCAGATGGAGACACATCACAGAGCAGAGATTTGGTCCACAGGAGACGATTTCTGCTGCACAACGGCACAAATTCATGTACTTTCATCACTCTGACGTCTCTTTATTATCATTTTCTAACCCTGTGAAATAAAATGTAAAGAATTAAAGCCTCTCAGTGGCCTATCAGACATGCTTCTGGATAACAACCATCGACTGCGAACAGACAGAAATGTGCTAAACACACATTGTGCTCCAGTGTTTACAAAGCAGCTGTGAAAAAAAACTGGGCAGAGTTCATGTTATTGTATTTGGAGGAACCGGAGTCTTTGAGTTTCTTAAAACATGATTTTTCTTGTTTTTTAATGCTCTGAGAGGCTTAAACCAAGTCTCTCAAGCTCTGCTGATCTTCAGCCAAACCTCAACAAATCACATCAAAACTTTTTTCACATAGCTAGATAACTCCACATGAGAGTAAAATCATATTTTATGGTTTTAAAATGTTTAATATAGATGAAATCAGGCATGGATCTCGGCTTTCAGCAGGTTCAGGATTTCACAGAGAATGAAGCTGTTCCTTAATCTAGTTGCTTTGCTGCTCTTGTTGCAAATATGTTTCAGTGTCCTCCACGAGCGCTGCCAGGGCGAGATGCCCAACACTGGAGATAAGCATCAGTTACTATAGTAACAGCCGTGAACCAGACTGCGGAGCCGACATGGCTGCCAAAGGGGAACTGCGGCAGCCAAGCAGCGTCTGTCTGTGTGGTTTCACACATGAGCAACAAGCACAACATCCTAACGCAGCTTCCTGCCTTTTTTTTCTGTTTGTTTGTTTTGTTTTTTTAAAAGAATCAATTCTGTGTTTTAGATGCAAGCTGTGAGTTTTTGTAGAAGTGTTTACACGGTTTTCACACATCTGCAGGGCAGGAAATGAAACCTTGTGGTAAAATAAGAAGTGTGCCGTCCATATTCAGCCTCCGGAGGTCAGCTGGGATGAAAACAACGTCATGCACCAAAGGTTTTAACGCAGTGAAGTATGATGGACTCTAACATTAAAATTGTAAACTTGTTAAACTGCATATCTGATCGGGATCATCAGTAAGCACACACACACACACACACACACACACACACACACACACACACACACACACACACACACACACACACACACACACACACACACACTGCCAAATAGAGCATATCAAGCAGGTCAGTTGGATTAAATTCACTTAATACAGAAATAATGTGAACAGAATCAAAATCTAATGACTTTCTCTCTCTCTCTGTGTGTGTGTGTGTGTGTGTGTGTGTGTGTGTGTGTGTGTGTGTGTGTGTGTGTGTGTGTGTGTGTGTGTGTGTGTGTGTCCATAGAGTCTTTGGTTTGAGTCTGGTGTGATGCTTAAAATAACGCTGGGCATGTTAGGGATGCTTTGCAGCCTAAGCAACAAACTAAAAATATATGAGTGCATACATTTTTAGCTTGTGGGTGTTAAAGTTAGAGCTCATCACTGCAGGGTTAGCATGTTAGCACCAAGCGCTATCTACAGCATATAGCAGGGAAACTGAAGCCCTACCTAGACAAGCTACGAGCCCTGATTTTTAAATCCTCTGCAGTATTCCCTCTAACGAAGCAAAAAGCACCACAGATTATGAATTTAAGAAAAAGCAAAAGAAGAGCGGAAAATTCTCTCCTATTTTTTTTAACGCTAATCAACACAGACGTTGAGGAACAATTGTCTACAGAAGCCTGCTGAGACACAGCTTCCCTCTACCTCCTTTGAAATATCACTAATCTGCTCCGACACAACGAGTCAAAACACGACTTAATCAAATAACACACACATGAAATGGTGAATGTGGTTTTCACAGCTTCCATGAGGCTAGTTCTGGACTCTAGATTCAGTATTTGTTGTGTTATATGTTAATTCTCCTGTTGTCCTCGAGTCAAGGAAGGAAGGGAGGAAGGAAGGATGGAAGGGAGGAAGGAAGGAAGGAAGGAAGGATGGAAGGGAGGGAGGAAGAAGGAAGGAAGGGAGGAAGGAAGGAAGGATGGAAGGGAGGAAGAAGGGAGGAAGGAAGGAAGGATGGAAGGGAGGGAGAAGGAAGGAAAGTAGAGAGGGAGGAAGAAGGAAGGAAAGGAGAGAGACAGGAAGGAAGAAGGAAGGAAAGGAGGGATGAAAGAAGGAGGGAATGAGGGAGGAAGGAAAGGAAAGGAAGGAAGGATGGAGGAAGGAAGGAAGGAGGGAAGGACAGGAGGGAGGAAGGAAGGGAGGAAAGGAAAGAAGGAAGGAAGGGAGGAAGGAAAGAAGGACAGAGGAAAGAAGGAAGGGAGGAAGGAACGAGGGAAGGAAAGAACATCAAGCTACAACAGACTGTTTTGAGGTATACCTTTAATACCTTTCGCTGCCGCCTCATGCAGCTTCATCAAGATGTGAGTCTGGGTGTTATAAACATCAAAAGTACCGTTAGCCTACATGCTAAAGCTATTTATATGATATATGCATGATTTATTTCTTTGATTTGAGCTTTGAGATGAAAGTTAACCCAAAGAAACCTGCAAAAAAATGGTTATAAAATGGATTAAATGTTTATTTTGGACATGAGAAGAGAGGTAATAAGACTTTGCAAATGACTAAATGACATCCTGAGATCTTAATTAAGGATCTTATTACGTTAATATTTAGTCTAGCTGAGGCTTCATGAATGAAAATGAAAATGAAAAGGTAATTGGGATCAAGCTTGTAAATGAAGTGCAGTCCATTCTCATTTCTGTTTAAATAAATATGATGAAATCGATTTGCAAATCCTTTTTTTAATTTATATATCATCTATTTAAAGTTAATTTGTGTGTCTCTAACTTATCAGATTTTAATCACTGATTTATTTTTTAAAGTCTTTCATTCTCTCTTTCTTTTCTTCCTCCTCTTGTGTGTGCTGTCCAGTTAATCTACATTTAATGATCATAACCATTTGTGTTGAATTTCAGTATTTTATTGTCACATATATGTTGAATGGCTCGTGCTTATTTGTGTTTATTCATCCTTTAACATCTTGGGATCATATATTAGAAGTAAATACTTTCACTTTAACCTTTGTGTCGTCCTCCCGGGTCAAATTGTTTTGACTGTTCCTTCTTTCCTCCCTTCCTTCTTTCCTCCCTTACTTCCTTCTGTTTGTCCTTCCTCCCTCCCTCATTCTCTCTTTCTTTCCTTCCTCTCTCTTTCCTTCCCTCCTTCCTTCCTTCCTTCCTTCCTTCCTTCTGTCCCTCCTTCCTTCTGTCCTTGCTTCCTCCCGCCCTCCTTCTTTCCTTCCTTCCTCCCTTCCTCCCTCCCTCCTTCTCTCTTTCTTTCCTTCTTCTCTCTTTCCTTCCTCCATCCCCCTTTCTTTCTTCCTTCCTTCCTTCCTCCCTCTCTCCTTCTTTCCTTCCTTCCCTCCTTCCTTCCCTTCCTTCCTCTTTTCCTTTCTCCCTCCCTCCTACCTACCTTCCTTCCTTCCTTCCTCCCTTCCTTCCTTCCTTCCTTCCTCCCTTCCTTCCTTCCTTCCTTCTGTCCCTCCTTCCTTCTGTCCTTGCTTCCTCCCGCCCTCCTTCTTTCCTTCCTTCCTCCCTTCCTCCCTCCCTCCTTCTCTCTTTCTTTCCTTCCTCTCTCTTTCCTTCCTCCACCCCCCTTTCTTTTTTTCCTTCCTTCCTCCCTCTCTCCTTCTTTCCTTCCTTCCCTCCTTCCTTCCCTTCCTTCCTCTTTTCCTTTCTCCCTCCTACCTACCTTCCTTCCTTCCTCCCTTCCTTCCTTCCTTCCTCCTTTCCTTCCTTCTTCCTCCTTTCCTCCCCCCTACCTTCCTCTTTTCTTCCGTCTTTCCTCTGTCCTTCTTTTCCTTCCTTCCTCCCTTCCTCTTTTTCCTTTCTCCCTCCCTCCTACCTTCCTTCCGTCCTTCATTTCCTCCCTCCTTTCCTTCCTTCTTCACTCCTTTCCTTCCTTCCTCCCTTCCTCTTTCCTTCCTTCTTCCTCCTTTCTTTCCTTCTTCCTCCTTTCTGTCCTTGCTTCCTCCCGCCCTCCTTCTTTCCTTCCTTCCTCCCTTCCTCCCTCCCTCCTTCTCTCTTTCTTTCCTTCCTCTCTCTTTCCTTCCTCCATCCCCCTTTCTTTTTTCCTTCCTTCCTCCCTCTCTCCTTCTTTCCTTCCTTCCCTCCTTCCTTCCCTTCCTTCCTCTTTTCCTTTCTCCCTCCTACCTACCTTCCTTCCTTCCTTCCTTCCTCCCTTCCTTCCTTCCTTCCTTCCTCCTTTCCTTCCTTCTTCCTCCTTTCCTCCCCCCTACCTTCCTCTTTTCTTCCGTCTTTCCTCTGTCCTTCTTTTCCTTCTTCCTCCCTTCCTCTTTTTCCTTTCTCCCTCCCTCCTACCTTCCTTCCGTCCTTCATTTCCTCCCTCCTTTC